>NC_041215.1:375922-376615 GCF_002837175.3 Physeter macrocephalus
AGGAAGGAAGGAAGAAAGCGAGGAATCAAGGAAGGAAGGAAGGGAGAAAAGAAGGGAGGGAGGAAGGAAGAAAGAAAGGAAGAAGACAAAATAAAGCAGGATAAAATATTGTTATTAAAATAAAAAATAATTATTAGGAAAAATTTTATTAAAAAACGAACAAACAAAAAAAATGGGTCGGTCTAACCCTAGGACAATGGTGAAAGCAAAGCTATACAGACAAAATCTCACACAGCAGCACACACATACACACTCACAAAAAGACAAATAGGGGAAAATAATAATATATCTTGCTCCCAAAGTCCACCTCCTCAACTTGGGATATATTGCTGTCTATTCAGGTTTTCCACAGATGCAGGGCACTTCAAGTTGATTGTGGAGCTTTAATCCGCTGCTTCTGAGGCTGCTGGTAGAGATCTCCCCCTCTCCTCTTTGCTCGTATAGCTCCTGGGGTTCAGCTTTGGACTTGGCCCCGCCTCTGCGCATAGGGCGTCCGAGGGCGTCTGCTCTTCACTCAGACAGGACGCGGTTAAAGGAGCAGCTGATTCGGGGGCTCTGGCACAGGCCGGGGGGAGGGAGGGGCACGGAGTGCGGGGGCGAGCCTGCGGTGGCAGCGGCCGGTGTGATGCTGCACCAGCTTGAGGCGCGCCGCGCGTTCTCCTGGGGAAGCTGTCCCTGGATCCCGGGACCCCG
>NC_041215.1:379939-395365 GCF_002837175.3 Physeter macrocephalus
AAGGAAGGGAGGAAGGAAGGAAGAAAGCGAGGAATCAAGGAAGGAAGGAAGGAAGAAAGCGAGGAATCAAGGAAGGAAGGAAGGGAGAAAAGAAGGGAGGGAGGAAGGAAGAAAGAAAGGAAGAAGACAAAATAAAGCAGGATAAAATATTGTTATTAAAATAAAAAATAATTATTAGGAAAAATTTTATTAAAAAACGAACAAACAAAAAAAATGGGTCGGTCGCTTGCGCCCGTTTGTGGAGCTCCTTTACGCGGTGTGCTTAATCCCCTCTCCTCTCGCACCAGGAAACAAAGAGGCAAGAACAACTCTCTTGTCTCTTCGGTAGCTCCATGCCCGTTTCTGGAGCTCCTTTAAGAGGCGCGCTTAAACCCCTCTCCTCGTGCACCAGGAAACAGGGAAGAAAAGGTCTCTTGCCTCTTCGGCAGGTCCAGACTTCAACCGGACTCCCTCCCTCCCGGCTAGCCGTGGTGCACTAACCCCTTCAGGCTGTTTTCAGTCTGCCAACTCCAGACCTCTCCCAGGGATCCGACCGAAGCCCGAGGCTCAGCTCCCAGCCCCCGCCCGCCCTGGCTGGTGAGCAGACAAGCCTCTCGGGCTGGTGAGTGCTGGTCGGCACCGATCCTCTGTGCGGGAATCTCTCCGCTTTGCCCTATGCACCCCTGTTGCTGCGCTCTCCTCCGTGGCTCCGAATCATCCCCCCTGCCACTCCCCATCTCCACCAGTGAAGGGCCTTCCTAGTGTGTGGAAACCTTTCCTCCTTCTCAGCTCCCTCTCAGAGGTGCAGGTCCTGTCCCTATTCTTTTGTCTCTGTTTTTTCTTTTTTCTTTTGCCCTACCCAGGTATGTGGGGAGTTTCTTGCCTTTTAGGAAGCCTGAGGTCTTCTCCCAGTGTTCAGTAGGTGTTCTGTAGGAGTTGTTCCACTTGTAGACGTACTTCTGATGTATTCCCAGGTACGTGGGGTGTTTCTTGCCTTTTGGGAGGTCTGAGGTCTTCTGCCAGCGTTCAGTGGGTGTTCTATAGGAGCAGTTCCACGTGTAGATGTATTTCTGATGTATCTGTGAGGAGGAAGGTGATCTCCGCGTCTTATTCTTCTGCCATCTTCTCTCGCCCCCCCCCGCCCCCGTTCATACATTTTTAGTTTGAGCTGAGTGAACATGTTTTTTTGTTTTGTGCACTGCACAGCATGCCGAATATTAGTTCCCCAACCAGGGATCAAACCCTTCCCTCCCCCCACCACCGGCCCTACGGTGGAAGCGTGGAGTCTTAATCACTGGACCACCGGGGAAGTCCCTGAGTGAACATCTTTATAACCATTATTTTGAACTCTTTCATCAGGTAAATCACTTATCTACATTTCATTAAGGTTTTTTCTGAGATATTAGCTTGTTCTTTCATTTGGAACATATTCCTCTGTTTCTTCATTTTCCTTGACTTCTACATTTGTTTCTAGTATTAGATAAAAAAGTCACCTCTCCCTGTCTTGAAGTAGTGACCTCATTTAGGAGATGAACCTTATTGTTCAATCTTGGCCTAGCTCTTTGTTGTCCCTCAAACCTTTGTGATTGTCCAAGCAGCCTTACCACTTTTTAAAAAAGTTGAAGTATAGTTGATATACAATATTATATAAGTTACAGGTATATAATATAGTGATTCACAGTTTTAAAGGTTATACTCTGTTTATAGCTATTATAAATATTGGCTATTTTCCCCATGTTGTACAGTATATCCTTGCAGAATATTTTATACATAATAGTTTGTACATCTTAATCCCCTACCCTTGTATTGCCCCTCCCCCCTTTCCTCTCCCCACTGGTAACCACTAGTTTGTTCTCTATAACTGTGAGTCTGCTTCTTTTTTGTTATACTGAATAGTTTGTTGTATTTTTAGATTCCACAAAGTGATATAATACCGTATTTGTCTTTCTCTGTCTGGCTTATTTCACTTAGTGTAATACCTTCCAAGTCCATCTGTGTTATTGCAAATAGCAACATTTCCTTCTTTTTTGCGGCTGAGTAGTATTCCTGTGTGTGAGTGTGTGTGTGTGTGTGTGTGTGTGTGTGTATACCACATCATCTTTATCCATTCATCTGTTGCTGGATAGTTAGTTGCTTCCATATCTTGGCAATTGTAAGTAATGCTGCTCTGAACATTGGCAAATGTGTATCTTTTTGAATTAGTGGGGTTTTTTTTTTGTTTTTTGTTTGGATATAACCAGGAATGGAATTGCTGGATCATATGGTCGTTTTATTTTATTTTATTTTATTTTATTATTTTTATTTTTTTTTCAGTACGCGGGCCTCTCTCTGTTGTGGCCTCTCCCGTTGCGGAGCACAGGCTCCGGACGCACAGGCTCAGCGGCCATGGCTCATGGGCCTAGCCGCTCCGCGGCATGTGGGATCTTCCCGGACTGGGGCACAAACCCGTGTCCTCTGTATCTGCAGGTGGACTCTCAACCACTGCGCCATAAGGGAAGCCCCCTGGTCGTTTTATTTTTAGTTTTTTGAGAAACTTCCATACTGTTTTCCATAGTGGCTGCACCAATTTACATTGCCACCAACAGTGTAGGAGGGTTCTCTTTTCTCCACATCCTCACCAATATTTGTTATTTGTGTTCTTTTTGATTATAGCCATTCTAACAGGTGTGAGGTGATATCCCATTGTGGTTTATTTTTTTAAAATAAATTTATTTATTTTACTTTTGGCTGCATTGGGTCTTTGTTGCTGCGCACAGGTTTTCTCTAGTTGCAGTGGGCGGGGGCTACTCTTCATTGTGGTGCGTCGGCTTCTCATCATGGTGGCTTCTCTTGTTGCGGAGCACGGGCTCTAGGTGCACAGGCTTCAGTAGTTGTGGATTGTGGGCTCTAGAGCGCAGGCTCAGTAGTTGTGGCACACGGGCTTAGTTGCTCCATGCATGTGGGATCTTCCTGGACCAGGGCTCAAACCAGTGTCCCCTGCATAGGCAGGCGGAGTCTTAACCACTGTGCCATCAGGGAAGCCCCCCATTGTGGTTTTGATTATCATTTCCCTGATGATAAGTGATGTTGTATATATTTTCTTGTGCCTGTTGGCCACCTTTGTTTCCTCTTTGGAAAAATGTCTATTCAGTTCTTCTGCCTATTTTTTAATCAGTTTTTTTTCAGTGTTCATTTTTAAAACTTTGAGTTGTATGAGCTGTTTACACATGTTGTATATTAACCCCTTATTAGTCATATTATTTGCAAATATTTTCTCCCATTCAGCAAGTTGTCTTTTCATTTTATTGATAGTCTCCTATTCTATGCAAAAGCTTTAAAGTTTTAATTAGGTCCCATTTGTTTGTTTCTGCTTTTATTTCCTTTGCTTTAGGAGACAGATCCAAAAAAAATTACTGTGATTTATGTCAAGCAGAGTTCTGCCTTTGTTTTCCTTTAGGAGTTACATAGTATCCAGTCTTACATTTAGGTCTTTAATCCATTTTGAGGTTTTTTTTTTTTTTTTTGTATGTGGTGTTACAGTATGTTCTACTTTCATTCTTTTACATGTAGCTGTCTAGTTTTCCAAGCACTACTTACTGAAGAGACTGTCTTTTCTCAGTTATGTATTCTTGCCTCCTTTGTCATAGATTAATTGACCATAAGTGCATGGGTTTATTTCTGGGTTCCGTATTCTGTTACATTGATCTTTGTGTCTGTTTTTGTGCCAGTACCATACTGTTTTGATGACTGTAGCTTTGGAGTATAATCTGAAGTTAGGGAGTGTGATTTCCCCAGCTCTGTTCTTTTTTTCTCAAGATTGTTTTGGCCATTTGGGGTCCTTTGTGTTTGTATACAAATTTTAAAATTATTTGTTTTAGTTCTGTAGAAAATGCCACAGGTATTTTGATAGGGACTGCACTGAATCTGGATTGCCTTCGGTAGTATGGTAATTTAAACCATATTTATTCTTCCAATCCAAGAACACAGTATATCTTTCTCTCTGTGTTGTCTTCAGTTTCTTTCATCATTGTCTTATAGTTTTCTGAGTAGAGGTCTTTTACCTCCTTAGGTAGGTTTATTCCTAGGTAATGTTGTCTTTTTGTCGTGATAGTAAATGGGATTGTATCCTTAATTTCTCTTTCTGCTAGTTCGTTGTTAGTGTATAGAAGTGCAAGTGATTTCTGTATATTAATTTTTTTTTTTTTTGTGGTACGTGGGCCTCTCACTGTTGTGGTCTCTCCCATTGCGGAGCACAGGCTCCGGACGCACAGGCTCAGCGGCCACGGCTCACGGGCCCAGCCGCTCTGCGGCATGTGGGATCGTCCCAGACCGGGGCACAAACCCGTGTCCCCTGCATCAGCAGGCGGATTCTCAACCACTGCACCACCAGGGAAGCCCCTCTGTATATTAATTTTGTGTCCTCTCACTTTACCAAATTCACTGATGAGCTCTAGTATTTTTCTGGTAGTGTCTTTAGGATTTTCTATGTATAGTATCATATTATCTACAAACAGTGACAGTTTTACTTCCTCCTTTCCAGTTCGGATTCCTTTTATTTCTTTTTCTTGTCTGATTGCTGGGGCTAAACTTCCAATACTATGTTGAATAAAAGTGGTGATAGTGGACATCCTTGCTTTGTTCCTGATCTTAGAGGAAATACTTTCAGCTTTTCACCATAGAGTATTATGTTAGCTGTGGGTTTTTTGCATATGGCCTTTATTATGCTGAGGTATGTTACCTCTATACCCACCTTCTGGGGAGGTTTTTTTTTTTTTTTATCATAAATCGATGTTGAATTTTGTCAAAAGCTTTTTCTGCATCTATTGGGCTGATCATATGGTTTTTTTGTTTTGTTTTGTTTTTTGTGGTACGCGGGCCTCTCACTGTTGTGGCCTCGTCCGTTGCGGAGCACAGGTTCCGGACGCACAGGCTCAGCGGCCATGTCATAAATCAATGTTGAATTTTGTCAAAAGCTTTTTCTGCATCTATTGGGCTGATCATATGGTTTTTTTGTTTTGTTTTGTTTTTTGTGGTACGCGGGCCTCTCACTGTTGTGGCCTCGTCCGTTGCGGAGCACAGGTTCCGGACGCACAGGCTCAGCGGCCATGGCTCATGGGCCTAGCCACTCCGTGGCATGTGGGATCTTCCCAGACCGGGGCACGAACCCGTGTCCCCTGCATCAGCAGGCGGACTCTCAACCGCTGCGCCACCAGAGAAGCCCTGATCATATGGTTTTTATTCTATGATTTGTTAATGTGGTATATCACATTGATTGATTTGTAGATACTGAAAAATCCTTGCAACCCTGAGATGAATCCCACTTGATCAAGCTGTATGATCCTTTTAATGTATTGTTGGATTCTGTTTGTTAGTATTTTGTTGAGGATTTTTGCATTTATGTTCATCAGTGAAATTGGCCTGTAATTTTCTTTTTCGGTGATATCTTTTTCTGGTTTTGGTATTAGAATGATGCCGGCCTCATAGAATAAGTTTGGAAGTATTCCTGCCTCTGCAATATTTTGGAATAATTTGAAAAGGTTAGGTGTTAATCTTTTTTAAGTGTTTGGTAGAATTCTCCTGTGAAGCCATCTGGTCCTGGACTGCTATTTGTTTTGAAGTTTGAAATTACGGATTCAATTCTATTATTGGTAATTTGTCTGTTCATATTTTCTGTTTCTTCCTGGTTCAGTCTTGGGAGATTGTACTTTTCTAAAAATTTCTGTATTTCTTCTAGGTTGTCCATTTTATTGTCATATAGTTGTTCATAGTAGTCACTTATGATGCTTTGTATTTCTGTGGTGTTGGTTGTAACTTCTCCGTTTTCATTTCTGATTTTATTGATTTGGGCCCTCTCCCTTTTTTTCTTGATGAGTCTGGCTAAAGATTTAAAAACTTTGTTTATTTTTTCAAAAAAACAGCTTTTAGCTTCATTGATATTTTCTAATGTTTTTTAGCCTCTACTTAATTTACTTCTGGTCTGATCTTTATGAGTTCTTTCTTTCTACTAACTTTGGGTTTTGTTTGTTTTTCTTTTTCTAGTTGCTTTAGGTGTAAGGTTAGATTTTTAATTTGAGATTTTCCTTGTTTCCTGAGGTAAACTTGTATCGCCATAAACTTCCCTGTTTGAACTGCTTTTGTTGCATCCCCCAGGATGATTTTGGATCATCCTGTTTTTATTTTCATTTTTTCTAGGTATTTTAAAATTTCCTTGTTGATTTCTTCAGTGATTTATTGGTTGTTTGGTAGCATAGTGTTTAACCTCCACTTCTTTGTGTTTCTTGCAGTTGTTTTACTTATTGTTGATTTCTAGTCTCATAGTATTGTGGTTGGAAAAGATGCTTGATATGATTTCAGTTTTCTTAAATTAATGAGGCTTCTTTTGTGGCCTTGCATGTTGTCTACCCTGAAGAATGTTCCATGTGCACTTGAAAAGACTGTATTCTGCTGCTTTTGGATGAAATGCTCTGTATATATTAATTAATTTCATCTGAGTCTAATGTGTCTTTCAAGTTAATTGTTTCCTTACTGGTTTTCTGTCTGGATGATTTGTCCATTGATGTAAATGCGGTGTTAAAGTTCCCTACTATTATTGTATTATTGTCAATTTCTCCTTTTATGTCTGTTAACATTTGCCTTATGTATTTAGGTGCTCCTATGTTGGGTGCATATATGTTTACAATTTTTATATATTCTTGGATTGATCCCTTGATCATTATGTAGTGTCCTTTTTTGTCTCTTGTAACAGTCTTTATTGTGACGCCTATTTTGTCTGATATAAGTATTGCTACTCCAGCTTTCTTTCTTTTTTTTTTTTGATTTTGATTTTATTTTGGTTGCACCGTGTGGCACGTGGGATCTTAGTTCTCCAACCAGGGATCAAACCCATGCCCACTGCATTGAAAGCATTGAGTCTTAACCACTAGACCACCAGGGAGGTCCCGTCTTGTAACAGTCTTTATTGTATTGTCTGATATAAGTATTGCTACTCTGGATTTCTTTTGATTTCCATTTGCGTGGAATACCTTTTTCTGTCCCCCTCTCTTTTAGTCTGTGTGTGTCTTTAGATCTTAAGTGAGTCTCTTATAGGCAGGATATATATGGGTCTTATTTTGTATCCATTCAGCCACTCTGTCTTTTGATTGGAGCATTTAGTCTATTTATATTTAAGGTAATTATTGCTATGTACGTTCTTATTGCCATTTTGTGAATTGTTTGGTGGTTGTTTTTGTAGTATTTTTTTCCCCTTCTTTTTGTTCTCTTCTCTTGTGGTTTGATAACTATCTTTAGTGTTATGTTTGGATTTCTGTGTGTGTGTGTGTGTTTATCTATTAAAGATTTTTGGTTTGTGGTTACCATGAGGTTTTTATATAGCAATGTATATATATATAATTGTTTTAAGTTACTGATCTCTTAATTTCAAATGCATTTTAAAAATCCTGTATTTGTACTCTCCTCCCTTCATGATTACTGTTTTTGATATTATATTTTGCATCTAATTGTTTTGTGTATCCCTTAACTGCTCATTGTGGATATAGATGATTTTACTACTTTTGTCTTTTAACCTTTCTACTAGCTTTGTGTGTGGATGTTTTCCAACCTTTTCTGTATGTTTACCTTTACTGGTGAGCTTTTTTATTTCATAATTTTCTTGTTTTTAGTTACGGCCTCTTATTTTTCACGTAGAGAAGTTTCTTTAACATTTGTCGTAAAGATGGCTTGATGGTGCTGAACTCTTTTAGCTTTTGCTTGTGTGTAAAGCTTTTGAGCTCTCCATCAAATCTGAATGAGACCCTTGCTGGGTGGAGTATTCTTGGTTGTGTTTCCCTTTCATCACTTTGAATATATCGTGCCATTCCCTTTTGGTCTGCAGGGAAAAAAATCAGCTGATACCTTTATGGGAGTTCTCTTGTATGTTATTTCTCCATCCCCTTGATGCTTTTAATATTTTCTCTTTACCTTTAATTTTTGTCATTTTAATTACAATGTATCTTGGTGTGTTCCTCTTTGTGTTAATCCTATATGGGACTCTCTGTGCTTCCTGGACTTGGATGACTCTTTCCTTTCCCAGGTTAGGGAATTTTTCAGCTATTATGTCTTCAAATATTTTTTCTGCCCCTTTCTCTCTCTTCTTCTTCTGGGACCCCTATAATGTACATACTAGTGTGCTTGATGTTGTCCCAGAGGTCTTTTAAACTGTCCTCATTTGTTTTTGTTTTTTTCTGTTCACTGGTAATGATTTCCACTACTCTGTCTTCCAGCTCACTGATTGTTCCTTTCTATCATTTAGTCTACTGTTGCTTCCTTCTAGCATATCTTTCATTTCAGTTATTGTAGTCTTCATCTCTGTTTGGTTGTTCTTTATATTTTCTAAGTCTTTGTTAAAAACTTCTGACTTCTTGCTATGTGCATTCATTCTTCTCCTGATCTCTTTTATCATCTTTATGATCATTACCATGAACTCTTTCTGGGGTAGATTACGTATCTGTATTTCACTTTATTCTTCTTCTGGCGTTTTATATTGTTCTATCATCTGGAACATGTTACTCTGCCACCTCATTTTGTCTAAGTTGCTATCTGTATTTTTATGTATCTGGTAGCTTAGTTATGTTTTCCGACCTTGTAGAAGTGGTCTTTTGTAGGAGATATCCTATGCATCCCAGCAGTGCACTCCCCTCTCATCACCAAAGTTACATGCTATAAGGGTTCCCCCTATGAGGTCTTTGTGGGTCCTTCTGTTGTGGTGGGCTGCCTATGTGTGTGGTCTCTTAGGCTTGGTTGGCCCCAGCCTGGTTGGATGCTAGGTCCTGCCTTGTGCAGAGGCTGCTGGCTGCTGGTTAGTAGTGTCTGATCACAAGGTGGCTGACTGCAGAACCCCAGGGGCCCAGGGGCTAGTGCTGGCTACCTGGTGGGTGGTGTCAAGGTCCAGAAGACTCCAGGGCTGTTACCCACTCACTGGTGGGTGAAGCCCCATCCTGGGGTTAGTGCTGAACTATTGGCAGGCAGAGCTGTGTCCTGGAGTCTGACTTCAGGGCTCAGGGATCCCAGAACTTGTATCAGATTACTGTTGGGGTGGGTGTCCTGACACAGTTGGGTATGGGGTCTGGGGTGTCCCAAAGCTTGTGTTGACCTGCCAGTGGGCAGGGCTGAGGGCCAGCTGGTCCCAGGGCAGGGTCTGGCCTGATATGGGCAGGCTAGATCTGCAGGCTGTGGGGTTGTGGTTTTCTTGTGTCAGGTGTCTGCCCCTGGTGGGTGAGGCTGGTCTAGAGGCTAGTGCAGGCTTCTTGTAGGGCAGTTGTGGGGCCTGGCCACTGGTGGTTAGAGCTGGGTCTTGGTCCTCTAGTGGGTAGGGCCATGTCTAGAGGTGACTGTGGATTCAGGAAGCTTTTAGGTAGCCTGTTGCTGATGGGTGGCAGTACAGTTAGTTGTTTGGCTTGAGTTGTCCCAGCACTGGCGCCTACAGACTGTTGGGTGGGGCCAGGTTTGGCGTTAATGAGCTAAGGGGAGGACTCTATAATGTTGCCCACACACACCAGTGTCCATGAGGTAGAAGGAGCTCCCAAGTATGGCTGCCACCAGTGTCTGTGTCCCGAGACTGAGCCACAGCCACTCCCTGCCTCTCTGGGAGATTCTCCAAGAGCGGCAGGTAGGTCTGGTCCAGGCTCCTATCAAATTATTGCTTTTGCCCTGGGTCCCATGCGTGTGAGATTTTGTGCGCACCCTTTAAGAGTGAAGTCTCTGTTACCCCCAGTCCTTTTGGGACTCCTGGAGCCCTGCTGTCTTTCAAAGCCAAATGCTCTCTTCGTTTGTCTTCCTAGTACAGGACCCCCAGGCTGGGGAGCCCAACATGGGTCTTAAAACTCACTCCTGTGGGAGAGGCTGTGCAATATAATTATTCTCCAGTTTGTGGGTCACCCACCAGTGGGTATGGGATCCTACCTGTCTCATTGTGGTTCCTTCTTTATGTCTTTAGTTGTAGAAGTTCTTTTCTGTTAGGTTCTGCAAATAATTGTGATTTTGGTGTGCTTGTGAGAGGAGGTGAGCTCAGGGTCTCTGTATTCTACCATCTTGGCCAATCTCTGACCGCTTTTTTTTTTTTTTTTTTTTTTTAATGTGGTTTCTCCAAATTTTAAATGTTGTCTCAAGTCAAACAAAGCATGTCTATAGACCAGTCTCAGCGTGTGGTTTCCTGATTTTCCAGTTCTAAGGCTCATTGCCGTAAAGATCTAATTGACCCAGTTGATTCACGGTGTATAAGCTGCTGATAATCTACATGGCAGTTCTTTTTCACACTGAGGATCAATTAAAGCATAAATAAAACTAAAGGTGGTATTAGCTCTACACCTGACATACAAGAGACTACAATCATTTAATGCCCGGTTTGTGACAGGTGCTTTGCTTACATAATCTCATCTAATCCCTACAACCCTGCAAGAGAGAACTATGTATTTTTTTGTGGCTTCCAGTTGTTCAGTGTCAGAAAGGGGAGGATTGTAGTTAGCACCTGGATTCAGGCTGGTTGGAAGCCAGACCCTCAGGCAGCAGCTTTTAAAGTATGCTAATACACCTCTTTCAGGGAAAGACTGGAAGATTGACATTTCTGCCTGCTCCCTGTGCACTGAGCCCTGGGGTGATAGCCAGTTAAGAACTGCATCTTAGTTTGCTACCATAATGTTGAACCCATGCACACAAGCCCAGCTTGTCAGTAGAGCTGGGCTGTCAAGGGATGTTTTCTCTTGGTGGCAGCCACAAAAGCTGGGGTACCAGGAGTATGCTAACTCCTTTCTTGGAGACACCAATGATCTGGGGTGGAGCATAGGGAGAGTGTGAAGATGGTACCTGCCAGGTCTCCTGGGTCTTTGGAGAGGGTTGTAGTCAGCCCCTTGATGCTTGCTGAAGTAGAAGACTGCCTCTCAGTTTATGGCTGTGAAGATAAGCTAATAAGCCTCTTTCACAGAAAGGCTGGAGGTGTGTTTCAGTCTGCTATCTCTGTGCTGTGCCCTGAGGTCAGGGTAGCCAGAAAAGAACTTTCTGTTTTTGTGATAGTGCTATAGGACCCATGAATGTAAGCCCCGCTGGCCACCAGAACCAAGTCAGAAAGAGAAAAACAAATACCGTATGCTAACACATATATATGGAATCTTAGGGGAAAAAAAAAAAGGTTATGAAGAACCTAGGGGCAGGACAGGAATAAAGACGCAGACGTAGAGAATGGACTTGAGGACACGGGGAGGGGGAAGGGTAAGCTGGGATGAAGTGAGAGAGTGGCATGGACATATATACACTACCAAATGTAAAATAGATAGCTAGTGGGAAGCAGCCACATAGCACAGGGAGATCAGCTCGGTGCTTTGTGACCACCTAGAGGGGTGGGAGGGAGGGAGACGCAAGAGGGAGGGGATATGGGGATATATGTATATGTATAGCTGATTCACTTTGTTATACAGCAGCAACTCACACAACAGTGTAAAGCAATTATACTCCAATACAAATGTTAAATCAAAAAAAAAAAAACAGAAATTAAGGGATGTCCCCTGGGCGGCAGCCCCCATAACCAGGACACCAGATGTAAACTGGTGCACCAGATGTGTGTACAAGCTCCTTTCTGGGAGATGCTGGGAGGACAGCAGAGGGAGAGCACAAAGATAGCACTTGTCCTCCAAGACTTCTGGAGAGGATTACAGTTGGTCCTTAAATGTGTGTTCAATCAGAACCCTGCCCCTCAGTCTACATCTATGAAGATAAACTCAGAGGAACTTTTCCCAGAACGACTGGGTACCTCAGTCTGTTGCCTTGTGCTTTGGTCTAGGGTATAGCTGGTTAAGAACTCTTTCTCTGTTCGTTTCAGTTCTGTGGGACCCACAAATGCAAGCCCTGCTGGCCTCCGGAGCCAGGTGATAAAGGGGTGTTCCCTGGATGGCAGTGGCAAAAATCAGGGTGCCAGCTGAGCGCACAAGTTCCTTTCTAGGAGATGCCAGCAACCTCGAGTGAGGCAGAGGGAGAGTGCAAATATGGCTCTGTTTTTGGAGAGTATTCCAGTAGGCCCCTAGAGGTATGTTAATTTAGATGCCTGCCCCTCAGGCTGAAGCTGTTATTTTTTAATAAGCAAATAGGCCTCTTTCACAGAAAGACTGGGCACTTTTCACTCTGCTGCCTCTATACTGTGAACTTTCTCAGTTTACCATAGCCTTGTTGGTCTTGTGGACACAAAGAGAGAGATTTTGGGGGCTTGTATGTCAGGTGCAGGTCTTAAAAGTTGGGATGCCAGATGTGGGGTTCAAACCCTTTGCTCTTCGTGGAGAAGCTCAGGGTTGTAAGTTCCCTCCTGATCGTGGGTCACCACATGGCGGAGTGGGATTCATGGCGAGATTGTCTTTTAACCTCTCTGACTCATTTCAGTGTGTTTTTTAAAAAAATTATTTGTTTATTTATGTATGTATTTATTTTTGGCTGCATTGGCTCTTCGTTGCTGCACACGGGCTTTCTCTAGTTGTGGCGAGTGGGGGCTACTCTTCGTTGTGGTGTGTGGGCTTCTCATTGCGGTGGCTTCCTTTGTTGCGGAGCACGGGCTCTAGGCACGTGGGCTTCAGTAGTTGTGGCATCTGGGCTCAGTAGTTGTGGCATCTGGGCTCAGTAGTTGTGGCTCGCAGGCTCAGTAGTTGTGGCTTGTGGGCTCTAGAGCACAGGCTCAGTAGTTGTGGCGCATGGGCTTAGTTGCTCTGCGACATGTAGGATCTTCCAGGACCAGGCCTCAAACCTGCACTGGCAGGCGGATTCTTAACCACTGCACCACCAGGGAAGTCCCTTCAGTGTCTTTTTGTGTGTGTTTTTTTCTCTTAGTTACTTTTTGGGTTTCTTTCAGAGGAAATTGTTCTGTATGTAGCTGTAGATTTGGTGTGTCTATGGGAGGAGGGTGAGTTCAGGATCCTTGTATGTTGCCATCTTGAATTGGAACTTATCAACTTTTCTAAATAACTGCCTGTTGTATTTATTATCTGTCATTTTGCCCACCCAGCATCTATTCCCCTTTTTCCTTGGAGAAACACCTGTTCGCAGTCTCTCCTACCTGTTTCTGGCTCCAGAGGTGGTCATGTGGTACTGGCCTTGGCCAATCAACCCATCTTATTCTCTTGACTATAATGTTTGGTTCAGTGATGGGCATTTGCCTCAAGTCAGGCCAGTAAGAGCCAGTGACTCTTCTGGGATGTCTCTTGGAATTATTGGAAAAGAGAAGCTCTTTTTTTCTCCTGGGCTTGAAATTAGTAGTATGTACTGCTTTCAGTCTGCTGTGGCTGGGAGTCACTTTGCCATCTCCTCATCTCTCTCTTCCTGAGAATGCAGCCGATGCAGAAGAAAGACAAGTGTGCACAGGAGACCCCAAGCCCTTATGACACTGTATGATCTCTAGGGAACAAACACCCCTGCCTGATGCAGTAAGAACTATCTCAGCTTTTCCAATGACTTGAGGCAATATACTTTGTGGCTTTAGTTTGAATTGCTTTCTGCCACTTGTAATCTCCAGAGCCTTGACTGTGTCAAGTATTGTCATCCTGTTTTCTAGATGGGGAAATTGAAGTTCCTGGTGAGGTTGCCAAAGTCAAGCAGCCATGCTGGAGGAAAGGATGTGGTGATCTCCAGGGCAGGTGGAGCTGGAGAGGGAGGCCTGCCCACTTCGATCCTCCCTGCTCTCAAGCCTCAAGGCTTGCCTCACCCCCTACCTCCTGCAGGAGCTGGCAAACAGGGACATTTACAGAATCTATTTACAGAGTCCTGGTCTGGAGCTCTCCTGTCCCTGCAGCGCTTTACAGGGTTACGCTGCCGACCAGGTAATCATGGCATCATTATTGAGAGTTGTTCCAGCACCCTCATCATATCTTGAAGCTGGGCTGCTTGTGACTTCAACTTATACTTTCTTCACTCACCTTTGACAGACCACAGACAAATCCTCAGTTCTCATGTCTCGATTTGATAACCTTCTATGCTCCTTTTGCTGGGGCCTCGCTGAAGGGGAGAGTTCCAGGAAATAGAAGCATAACCTTTTTACTAATCCGTTCTTTACTTCTCTGACAATAGAGATCCAAAGATGAATGTCCCCTGCCCCACTGTTTTTTGTGTGTGTCACCTAAGCATATTAAGTTCATAGTCCATGGCTCTGAATCCTTTTGCAATGACTACATAGTAAGGACAAAGAGTGACAGTGGCACCCCATTGCTGGAAATGTCTCAGTCCCAGTTTCCCGTCAATAATGGTGTTCTAAATACTAGTAGAGACCATCAGCCTGCCATGTGTTCCCACAAAGGGACCATCCTCCCTTGAGCGGGCCACTGTTTCTGCCCATTTAGTACCCCTACATCCGTCTTCCTTTGAACATGATTCCAGCCGACTGTTCAATGAAGGATCCGATTAATCCAAGCCAGGGTTTCTCAGTCTTAGGATGACTGTACATTGGGCAGGATAATTCTCCGCTGTGGAGGCTGTTTTGTACATTGCAGGATGTCGAGCAGCATCCCCGGCCTCCATCCACTCGATGCCAGTAGCACCCTCTGCCCTGGTCATACAATCAAAAATGTCTCCAGACGTCGCCAGATGTCTCCTGGGGTAGGGGTGGGGGCAAAGTCTCCCCCAGTTGAGAAGCTCTGCAGTGGACTGACACAAAAGGGAACTTGAGAGAGATCGATAGACCCATAGGTCCCAAACCCGGGAGGAGGGGCTCCTTGGTCGAAGCATGGAAGATGGAGGCCATCTTCCATGCTGGGTTCCTGGCCGGGGACACCCAGGCTGTGTGACATAGCACGTGCTGCCCAAAACCTAACCACCCCCCAGCCCCCCACCCCCCATTTCAGGTTCTTTTACACCGAAACGCAGGAAGCCAATGTCAAGGGCATCTTGATGGGGGCTCAGGGCACCCAGCCTGTGTGGCCCTGTCTTGCTCAGGAAATACCAGGGGAAGAAGTACAGGCCTGGGTCCTTTTCCAACACTTAATGCATCTGCTGCCTACCAGTGTCTTGCTTCCAGTGGGATTCTTCACAGGGGAGATAAACTGTCATCTGCCAGGGAAGTGAAGGTGACCTTCAGCTAGCCAGTAGTGGCCTTTGAACCCTTGGCATTCCTCATTCAGAATGGCCATGGGCTCCCAAGGATGCCCCAGGGCTGGGAAGCTGAGGGGTGAGCTCCGCCCGCCTCCCCTCACTCACTAGTCCTCTCATAGTGCTGTCTTGCTCTTGGCATCACCTCTGGCCTCCTAAGAAGCTTGGGCTACGCACCTCCCTCGATGCTACCCGGGTGAGAGCAGATAGCTACTGAGTGCTGCAGGGTCAGGCTTCCTCCTTCTTCTGTTTCTTCTTCACTCCACCCCATGTCTAAATTCTTCAGAGAGGCCTTCCTCGACTTCACTGTGTAAAGTAGCCACCAGCTAATGTGTCAGGTTATCTCTACTTTTTTTTTTTTTTTTTTTTTTTCCGGTACGCGGG
>NC_041215.1:399052-413641 GCF_002837175.3 Physeter macrocephalus
GGCCCAGCCGCTCCGCGGCACGCGGGATCCTCCCGGACCCGGGCATGAACCCGCGTCCCCTGTATCGGCAGGCGGACTCTCAACCACTGCGCCACCAGGGAAGCCCTCTACTTTTTTATATCATCTGATGTTTTCTTTGATTGTTTGCTGATTGACACTCAGTTAAAAATTAAGCTCCAGGAGAACAAGGACTTTGTCTGGGTCATCTTCGTAGTCCTCAGTGCCTAGACCAAAACCTGGCACATAGTAGATCTTCAGTAAATGTTTGTGAAAGAAGTGACTAAAGGAGGGGTTTTACTTAGGCATTGGAGTTCCCAGGAGGAGTCTTCCTTCACATCTTAATAAGTGTGCTCTGTGTTGGAGTGGCTTCCCCCTCCTGTGACCCTTGGCCCCCTGTCTGTGACCGTACATATCACGTGCCCTGCGGACCTTAAGCCATGCGTTGGAGCTTCTCTCCCATGTCTCTGGGGAACTCTGGATCCATTTTTCCCACTTCATGGTGCAAGAAACCAATTTTTTTTCACTTACTCCACACCAGACTTGCCCACACCCCACGAATGCAGTAACCTTGGCTCCAGGGAGTGTGAAGGTCAGGAGTAAAAATAAAGCACACACCACAGAGCAGCGCTGAGGTTATGGTATTCACAAGAGCATCTGATAGCTCTTCTGTGACTCATCCATTTATTTTAATGATATCATCATATGACAGTCTGTTGGAAAAAAAAAAAAAAAACCGAAACACATTATTTATCCCATACTGGGGAAGTGACGCTATTACATTGTTTTAAAAAATATCTTAAAATTTTTCCTCTTATAAATTTGTTGAGTTAGAGAAATAAGCTTTGCCAAATGCCCCATTCTGTCTTTGCTGGCCTTGCTAGCTGGCATCTCTCATCAACTTTCCCCAAGTGTTTCCTTTGGCACTGTCTAACCCAGACTGGGAAACGTGGATAAGTGTCACCAAACCAGATAGTGCCCCAGCTTCCCGGCCGGCCATCTGAGTGCACCAAGAGACGGTGGTGGGGGAAGGTGAAGGATACTTTCCTGGCCACCAAGAAGGGCCTGTCTCAGGCTTCACTCTGCCTGGATGCCCCCTGTGGAGTCGCAGGAAGAACTTTGGCCTGGATAGGCACTAGGGTCTCTTCCTGCCCCTGGTGTTCATTTCCTGGATGACCTTGGTCTCTGGTCTAGACACGCCATTCCTCGGATTCTCAGTGTTCCCAGCCACCAGGGACCCCCTTGGGTTCCTCCCACTCTGATATCTGGGACCCTGTGGGCCTTTGAGGGGCAGGTCCATTTACACTAGGGGCTGCTTCTCCCAGCAAAGGCACTGCGTGGCTGCTCGGCCTAAGGGTTCAGCCTGCTGTTAGCTTTGTATCCGGTGAAGGGCAAGGTTAGCTCATTCCCCGTCCTGGCCACTCCTGGGTTCCTGAGGGTCATCCTGGGGGATTTTCTCCTCTTTCCCTGGCCCTAGGAGATCTCCCTCCCTTTCCTTTCCTCTTTCCTCCTTGTCCTCCTCTCTGTCATCTTTCTGAAGCGTCAGACTCAGGTTCTTTTCTATGAAATTGAAAAGGCAAAGCCATCTTGTACAAAGGGCCTTTTGGCATGTCAATAATAGCAACAACAATAGTAATAATAACAGTAACATCTTACATTTAAGGTTTTTAGTTTACACTTTACAAAGAGCTTTTAAATACATTATCTCACTAACCATTTTTGGGTCCCTTGGTTGAGTCAAGAGGGACACTCCCTTCCCCTTTCCCTGAGCCCTGCTCAGGGTGGGGAACACAGCCTGAGCCCCTTCTTCTGCACACGTGCACATCCTCACACACAGGCATTGAACCATTACGTGTGCAAGTTAACCAAATGAACTCTTTCTGTCCCATGGGACTTTCTGTTTCTAGAATTTGGCTGCTCAAGAGAGTTTTCATCTCCAGTTGTTAGAGAAACTTCATTTTGGGGAGGATTTTCTTAATGGTTCTGAGTTTGACATTTCATAAATTCAGGGCTACCAAAGTTGAGGGGAAAGCTCAAAATCACCCCCAAGCCACACTGAGAGAAAGAATCCTGTCCTTTGGCTGTCTTGGCTGACTGTGGCTGGATTCGGGGTTGGGCCCAGGGGTGACTGGCAGAGAAAGGTCTCAGATTCTTTGTGGAGGCAGGGGGAAAGCTGTCAGCTTGGTGAGTCCTCCCAGAAAGTCAGGGACCCTGGGTGGGGCTTTCAAGATGGCAGGCTGGGGCTTCCCTGGTGGCGCAGTGGTTGAGAGTCCACCTGCCGATGCAGGGGATGGTTGAGAGTCCGCCTGCCGATGCAGGGGACACGGGTTCTTGCCCTGGTCCGGGAAGATCCCACATGCCACGGAGCGGCTGGGGCCGTGAGCCATGGCAGCTGAGCCTGCACGTCCAGAGCCTGCGCTCTGCAATGGGAGAGGCCACGACAGTGAGAGGCCCGCGTACCGCCAAAAAAAAAAAAAAAAAGGCAGGCTGAGTGGGCTTTGTGCTGGGTGGGGAGTGCTGGTGGTAGAATAAGGCTCAGGACCACCTGCTTGCGTGAGGAGGGCTGGCAGGGCCTGGGGGGTGGGAGGGGTATTGGGCAGATTCCAGGACACCCCTTCTAGGGGTGAGCTTCTGAGCTACCACAAATACTTTGTGACCCATCTGGAAATCAGCATCGTCTAGCCTCAACAAACTGAAGTCAGCAACCAGGGAAGCCCCAAGGCCATTTTGGGTGGCCAAGCCCTATCTGTTCTTCCAGGCCTTTCTCTACTTTGCCACCCGTTCTCTTCAGAGCTTGTTCTGCTATTCCCCCGCTCAAAAACCCCTGCTGGGGCTCTATGGTCTAGCCTGCCACACACGGCTCTTTGTGGTCGAACCCCTGCTTCATGTCTACCCCATTTATCCCTGCTCCCCAGTGTGCATCCACACTCCTGCCACCCCAGACCTCTGACGGCTCCCCAAACATGCCAGATCTTTTCATATTCCCCTGCTTTTTAATAGGGCATTCATGGAAAGTTCAACTCCCTTTCCTGTGCCCAGGCAAACTCCTATTCATCTTTGAAGACCCAAGATAGGAAATTCCTTACTCTGGACAGCTACTTCCATATAATGAAACAATTGTCTATTTCCATGATTGTTTCTGCCTCAGACTGTAGGATCCTTAGAGGCGGGACCTTTTTCCTTCCCATGAGGAGCAAGTCCTGGAGTTAGACAGGGTGGGCCCAGATCCCGGCTCTGTAATTTATTAGGCACCTGCTCTTGTGCATGTTAACTTCTCTCCATGCCTCAGTTTACTGAACTGTAAAATGGGTTAGCAATGTCTTTACTACAGGGTTGTTTTGAGAATTAAGTGAATATATGTTATATATTAATATATATAAATTAGAATGGTACCTAATGTATAATGTAGTAAGTACTAAGTCAATCAGCCATTAATATTTGAAACAGTCATCATAAGGTACAGTAAGTACCTGGAACATGATGTATATTACATATAATATATATTTTAAAGTAAATTCCTCTATCTTACCCTCCCTCTCTCTCTTCATCCCTCTCTTCTTTTTGTTGTTTCTCTCTCCTTCCCCCTTCCTTCCCTCTTTTCCTTCCTTCCTTCTCTCTCTTCTCCCTCCCTCCCTTCCTTCCTTCCCTCCCTCCCTCCTTGCCTTCCTATCTGCCACTTGCCTTTTGTTCCTCCGTCGTCTTTTCTTTCTCCCTTCTTGATTCTTTGAGCCTTTGGCCCGCCATCAGTCCTCAGAGAACCACTGGGCTCCTCTGGGGATGCTCAGAGCTGGATGGTCCACTGGGCCCTACACTCTCCTCCCTGACTCTTCTGCAGGGGAGGCTCCTGGGGGAGGGAGCAATGGGTGCGAGACGGGGGTCGGTGTGAGCTGCTGAGCCCCTGCACCATCTGCCCTAGCCTGACTGGGGTGGAGAGGGGCAGACGAGGATGGGGAAGAGGCAGGGGCAAGTCCCTTTCAGGAGGGCTGGCAGTTCCTGGAGTGGAGTCTGGGCTAGACAGGCTGCCCGGGCTCACGCCCCCTGATACGTAAGTCCCCCAGTCTAGAATCTTTCTGGATACCAAGGAGGTAGAACGAGGAATGAACAAGGCAGAATGAGAGCAGGAAAAATAGCAGGAAAAAACATTTCTTTTTCTGGTAGGGGTTCTCTGATGAACTTAAACTGCCTGCATCTCCTGTGTTTATGCTGTTCTGAAGAAGGAATCTAGAGTTTTGAGTCTAGGCTCGGCTCGTTCACTTATCAGAGATGTGGTGTAAGGAGAGTTACAGGGCTGGAGCGAGGCCTCGGTTTCCTTATCTATGAAATGGGGTTATATTGCTTCCTTTCGCCGGGGGCAGGGGTCGCATGGATAGAATAAGGTGCAGTGCGGATATGCACGGAAAAGTGGTACAGACGGGCAAGGGGTCTTTGTCATCGTGACGGAGGCCTGGAGGTTTAGGTGTCAGAGGCCTAGCTACCCCATGGCAGGAGCCTCCCAGAACTTGCCAGTGAGTCGGGCTGCTACAGAGCTGTGGGCAGGCTCGGCTCCAGCCTTCCTCATTCCCAATAGCCCTGGCTGCCTGCTCTCCTGGTGTCGCCTCCCAGTACGAGGTTGGTTGAGGGAGGAGAGCGGTTCAGAACTTCCAGTGGAAGGGCCAGTGCTGGGGCTTGAGGAGATGGGTGACCCCTGCGTCCCTGGAGGGGCAGGAGAAGGGCAGCTGTTTTCAGATTTTGGCAAAACAGGCTCAGATGAAGCCTGTGGTGGAGTTCGGACAGTCCTGTAATGGAATCAAGGGCAGCCAGGATGGGGAGGGGGTTTGCAGTGGGCTCAGACCCTGCAGGGGCCCCCGGGGCACACGGGCGGCGGCCAGTGCTTTGGGTCCCAGGGAGAGTCGGAGGCCAGTGCTCAGCAGCTTTTCCTGGAAGAACTGGGTATCCTGGGCTTCGGCAACCAGGACTGAAAAGCTGGGTGCTTGTAGGGAAGGAAAAGTCATTAAAAATCGGAAGAAACAAAGAAAAACCTTTTCCTTCGCTCTTTTCCTCTTCTCGTTCTGTTTCCTGAGCTCAGTAAGCAGGTTCTGGTTTCTGCCGACCTAACGACGACAGTGTTTCCTAGACGTATAACCTCCTCCTTCCTTCTCAGACAGTCTATCACTTCTTTATGCTCCTCCTTTCGTTTTAAAACATTTTTATTAGCCTTTTTTCTTAAAACTTTTAACAGCTGTTTATAAAAACACGACAAATACACAACACAGAACAAAAAGCTCGGTAAAAATAACTCACTATATGGTACATATACTCAGATGGTGTGATATATTTATATAATAAGAGATGAAAATAGTCACTTTCCATAATAAAAATAAGTTCTATTTTTTGTTTATTTTACAATATACTTAATATTCTCTTCTTTTGCTTCCTCTCCAGCTTCTACTCCTTCACTGCGAATCTCGCGGGGGTGTCCCACGTGGCCATCCCCACCCACCCGGCTGGAGTCCGGGAGGCGGAAGGGCCGCGGGGGCCTTAGGAACACGGGCGGCAGCCGCACTCTAAGTGTCTCTCCACCTCTTCCACGAACGAGGAGCCGTCTGTGCACTGGAACACGTATTTCCGCCGCTTGCTGCGGGTGGGCTGGCAGCACTGGGGACCGCAGCCCCCATGACATTCCATTACGGGCACCTTGGAGGCCGTGGCACACGAGGCGTAACCTTTCTGGCGGCGGATCACCTCTCGGACTACCCCCCCCAGGCATGGAGTCTCTGCAGAGGGCGGAAGAGGTAAGGGCAGGGCATTGGGGCTGGACATGGCTGTCCAGGGTAGGCTGCTCCGAGACACTAGTGGGCCGAAGCCCGTGTGTACTTACTCATTCACTCATCCGTCCGTCTCCCTGCCTGCCCTCCCATAACCCATCTCACTCTTCCACAAATACTAAGTACCTTTCTATGCCAGCCTCTATACCAGGTTTAAAACTAAGCCCCGAAGATAGCAGGGTGACAAGAGCAGGCTCGGTCCCTTCCTTCAGGGAACTTAAAGATCAAACTAGATGTGGCAGATTGGGGGACTGAGGGCTCAATCCCATCCCAGACCTATGTTGCTTGTGCCACAGACGCTTAGAAACCAAATTAAATGCCAACATTAAAAAAAAAAGAAGAAAACCCACAATGCCAGGAGATTGCATCTAAACATTGGGATATCTGGTTTCTTTGAAAACCAGGGGTTCTGGCTAAGCTGAGTCTGCATCCCTGCGTGGCAATGACGGGCTGAAGCCGTGGGCTTTAGACAGGGCAGATCTCCAGTTTGCCCCAGTCCCCACCACTCTCAGTAGCCTGTCTCGGCTGGTGTAGAGTCTAGACACTAATTACAGTGTCATTTAAATAAATACATTTGTAATGATAAACTGAGGTGCATGCTACGAAGAAACGGGATGTGTTTATACAAAATACATGGCAAAGGAGGCTGACTAGCCCAGGGGCCAGGGATTGTCTCTGGGAAGTGATGCTGAAGTTGAGATCTGAAAGAGGAACAGTAGTCAGTGAGCCAAAGAGTCTGGGGGCGGGGTGGTGGTACGTGTGTGAGCTTTTCCACAAGTTATAGAAGTGAGGGGAGGGGACCCCTGGATCTGCTTAATCCTCTGGTCCCTGACCCAACTACTGTCCTCAGTACATTGGGAAAGCATCTGGAGCAAGGCACTGAGAGAGAGAGTAATGGATTCAGGACTAGGATCCTCGGCCACACAGCCTTGGACCCCTGAGCCTCAGTTTCCTTGTCCGGAAAATGGCGACACATGTCCTGGTTCTTCCTGCTTTTTCATGGGCTGTTATGAGCATCACAGGGATTGTGAGTGCAAAAGGGCTTTATGCAGTTTAAAGCTTTAGGTGGTTAATGTGATGTAATGTGAATTTTGTTAAGCTTGATACAGTTTTTAAAAATTATTTGATTGTTAACAGGATCAAAAGAAGACTAATGATAACAGGCGTGTGTGATGTGCGGGGCAGGGAGAATGCACACTCGGCAGCATGTTAACAGTTGGGCTGTCCAGTTGAAGGGAATGGGAACCCTGTTTATATTGTTCTGGCAATTTTTCTGTTAGATCTGAAATTATTTCAGAATACATTATCTAACAGAATTGGTTAAGAATGGTATTTCAACAAGGTGTAAAATGTGAAAGAGTCCTCTAGTGACAGGAGGTGGCCTGCCCAGAATGCTGGTGGCAGGAGGGAAGACGAAGACTTCTCAGTTTCCATGCAGGAGAAAAACCTCCAAGGTGAGACAGAACCATTTCAGCTGGAATATAATTTAATTTCAATTTTCCTTTTTTGCACTTACCTCCAAATTAATACACTAAAGGGCTCACTAAGAGAGGTAAGTGATTTGATGTTTTTGAAATGGGATCAGACTAAGGAACTGTCTTTTGTTGACCCAATAATGTCATGAGGTTTGGGAGGAGACTGCAGAGCAACATTTGAAATGTTAATGTGACTAAGAACCATCAGGGCTCTTGTTAAAGCCGGTTCTGATTCAAAAGGTCTGGGCTGGGCCTGAGCGTCTATATTTCTAATAAGCTCCCAGGTGAGTCAGTGGTGCTGGTCAGAGGGCCACTCTGGCAGCTCCAGGGCCGGCAATTAGAAAAGGAGGGGAGGGGAGAGGAGAGAAAGAACAACCCAGACTGCTCACACAGTCCTGGCAGTTTGCAACCTCCAGAGACCCCAGCTGGAACTATCCAGCTAAGCCGTTTCTGAATGCTTGACCCACAGGAACCGTGTGGGATGGAGCATGTTTAGTGTGGTTTTGAACTGCTATGTGTTGGGGCTAATTTGTTACGCAGCAATGGATAACTGATACAGGAAGTTATAGTGTTGCCCCCCACATTCAACATGATGGAATTTGAGGCTCAGAAAGTAACTTAATGAAGGTCATGCAGCCTCTAAGTGGCTCAGCCAGAACTGGAACTTAGGCCATCTGAATGTGGAGTCCAAGTCTGACCCCCATATCCTTCCCGGGCACCATCCCCCCCCCCCATGCACACAGTGGACCCACCTTGTTCGCAGTGTTCCCCACTAAAGCCGGGCTGGCACAGGCAGTAGGGCTCCCCTTGATCTGAGACGTGGCATTGCCCGTGGTGACACTTGAAGGCTGAGCAGGCGTTGGCAGAGTCATTCGTGTGGTCACACAAGGCCCCGCTGTAGCCCTCAGCGCACTTGCACACATATGAGGTCCCAGTTGCCACGCATCTCCCCTGGTTGCAGCTGTGGGCAGAGGCAAGAATGAGAGGGGAACCAGGCAGTCAGTGCAGCTGGAGGCTTCCTTTGTCTACCCCAGCCCGGACCAGGGGACCCGGAGCTGTGGGACCTTAGGCCTTCTCCATCCCATGGTCCACCCTCCACCAGCCCAGTGGCTGAGCATTAGTCAGCTGGAGGATGACACTGACAGCTGTGAGCTTGATGAGGCTGGCTGCTTTACACACAGACGTCAGAACCCATGCAGTCTCCAAATAGTTTGTTCTGCCATCTTAATTGATAACATGATTACTACTATCTCTCTACCACCACCACCAGCTATGCTCTGTGCCAGGCACTGGGGTAAGTGCTTTATACCTAGCATCAGTCTTATTTTCTACAATCCCCTCTCCTCTGCTGTCCTGTGCAGTAGATAGTCTTATCCACATCTCATAGATGGAGAAACTGATGCCAAAGCCTGGATTCTTAATTGTGCTGCAGCATTCTCTGTACTGGGATGACATTCAGAGGCAGGGTTCATTGTAGACATATTCGTTACAGAGTCAAACGCATACACACACTCACACACACACTCCAGAGCTACCCAGGGAACTCAACCCCTTTATAGCTATCCTTCACTCCTGATCCACAATATCATGTCCCAGCTTGTTCAGCCAAGCAAATTACTACACATGGCTCTGGTGTTATTTTTGGCTGATTCAGATTTCTGAACACTGAGGATGCTGGGTCTCCTATTTTTAGCACAAGGCCTGACACATAGTAGGCCCTTAGTAAATATTTTGATGCATAATGAATGCCAGAGCCACAAAATGATTCGGCTGTGCGTGGTTATACACCCCTGGTGCCCTCATAGGGTACCACTGAGTGGGGTGTCGAGTCGGGCCGAAATGCACCCACGTGCCAAGGTGCATGCGCACGGGTGCCCCTTTCGACTTCTGAAGGCCACTTGACAAGTGTTTTTCAGCTAGGCTCTGGCACACTGATGTCTCCTCTGAGCAGACCTGCCGTTTGGATGTGTTAAGCCCCTGACCTTCTAAGCAGCCCCTGTCTACAGCCCGACTGCAGTCCCTCCGGCTTCCATCAGTGCCCCCATCAGTGCCCACTTCCCGGGCAGGGCAGAGGGGGAGGGACACCGACCTGTGGCTGAGGCAGGGGTCGCGGGCCTCCTGGTCACACAGCGGGCCGGTCCAGCCTGGGTGGCACTCGCACACCACGCTGTCCTTCTCCACGGCACGACACAGGCCGTGCCTGCACACGCTGCAGGACTTGCAGCCCGGCGAGACACCCAGGGCCTGCGGCGGGAGGGCCTTGAAGTCCTGCAGCTCATTGTTGATGCGCACCTCGTGGATGCAGCCGTGGAAGCCGCCCAGCGGCCGGTCCACGCCCTGGCGCAAGGCCGAGAGGCCCGTGGAGGTGGGGATGCCTGCGGGAGGGACGCCAGGACAGCGACCTGAAGACACTCCCCTGCCCACCCTGCTTGCCTGCATTCCAGCCCTCGGAGGTGGACTCCTTGGGAGAAGTCTGGGGAATCTCCGTGTTGAACGAGCTGCTCTGATGCCTTTTTTTTTTTTTTGCACATAACCCTTTGAGAACTACTTGCCCAAGGCTGGGTTTCAGGCCCATGCTCTGCCAGACTGGTGGCTCCTTCTCTCTTTGGCCTTTGAATGACCTTAATAGCAAACATGCTCCTCTACATACATCAGCTGAGACTCACAGCATCTGAGGGGGTGGCAGAGCAGAGGGAAGCCCCTGTATCTGAAGGGGCTGGCCCCTGTCTCCATCTCCTCCCTCCCCATTCCATCTTCACCTTCCACCATCCTCCCTAAAAAACTTGTAGTTTCTCAGAAGGAACCCTGCTCTCTTTCCTTTCCTCTTCTCCTCCCCATGATCTGGCTAACTATTCGCACTTTGGGGAGCAGCTTGGTTGTCACTTCCTCCAGGAAGCCTTCCTTGATTAGCTTTGGAAGCCTTCCTTGATTAGCTTTGGCAGTGGGTGCCGAGATGAGAGCGGCGAGCCCCACCAGTGGGCCTGGGGGTGGGTGCCCGAGCACAGGGGGCAGGTGGGAGGTGGAGGTGTTTGGGGTGGGTGGGGACGGGGCTTTACCTCCAAGGTAGAGGGGGCTGTTGATGCTCACTGTTGGCTGCTTCTGGAGCTTTCCCAGGCTTTTGGGGGCTCCTTTGTCCACCACCAGGTTCAGGGTCTGGTTTAGCATCACCAGCTCCACACTGTGAAACTGCCCGTCATTCACAGTCTCCACGCTGGGCAGGAGAGAAGCGGGAGAGACAGAGGGTTTGCTGAGTGCCTTCCACAGCCTGCACTGGGCTGTGAACTTGACTAGTATTCCTTGCATTTTGTTTTTTTATTTGGAAATAATTTCAAACAACATAAATCACAAAAATAAAAACAGTACAGAGAACTCCTATTACCTGTTACACCTATAGATTCTCCAGTGAGTCCCATTTGCTTTATAATTCATTTCATCTATCTTATTTATCTCCATAGATATACAGGCTTACCTTGGAGATACTGTGGGTTCGGTTCCAGACCACCTGATGAAGCAAGGCACATGAATTTTCCGGTTTCCCAGTGCGCATAAAAGTTATGTTTATACTACACTGTACTACTCTATTAAGGGTGCAATAGCATTTTGTCTAAAAAACAATGTACATACCTTAACTTAAAAATACTTTATTGCTAAAAAATGCTGACTGTCACCTGAGCCTTCAGGGAGGCATAATCTTTTTGCAATAACATCAAAGATCACCATAATAAATACTGTAATAGTGAAAAAGGTTGAAATATTTATGAGAGTTACCAAAACATGACACACAGACATAAAGTGAGCAAATGCTGTTGGAAAAATGGCACCAACAGACTTAACACAGAGTTGCCACAAACCTTCAGTTTGTAAATAATACAGTATCTGTGAAGCACAATATAGCAAGGTGCAGTAAAACGAGGTATGCCTTTAAGGGTATGGAATCAGCTGTCAAAAACCTCCCAACAAACAGAAGTCTAAGACTGGATAGGTTCACTGGTGAATTCTATGAAACATTTAAAGCAGGCTTAATAACAATCCTTCTCAAACTCTTACAAAAAATAGGAAGGAACACTTCCAAACTCATTTTACAAGGTCAGCATCATCCTGATACTAAAACCAGACAAGAATGCCACAAGAAAAGAAAATTACAGGCCAATATCCCTGATGAACATAGATGCAAACATTCTTAATAAAATATAGCATACCTAATTCAATAATACATTAAAAAGGTCATATACCATGATTAAGTGGGGTGTATTCCAGGGATGCAAGAGTGGCTCAAAATCACAAATTCAATCAGTGTGATACACCAAATTAACAAAATGATCAAAATCATGTGATCATCTCAATAAATGCAGAAAAAGCATTTGACAAAATTCAACATCCATTTATGATGAAAACTCTTAACAATATAGGTATAGAACAAACTCCTCAACCAAATAAGGGCCATATATAACAAGCCCACAGCTAACATTATATTCAGTGGTAAAAACAAAGCTTTTCTTTTAAAATCAGAAACAAGACAAGGATGCCCACCACTCTTGCCATTTATATTCAACAAAGTATTGGAAGTCCCAGCCTGAGCAATTAGGAAAGAAAAGAAAAAGGCATACACATCAGAAAGTAAGAAGTAGAAGTGTCACTATTTGCAGATGACATGATGTTATATATAGAAAAACCTAGAGTTTCCACTAAAAAATTGTTGGAACTAACAAATTCAGTAAAGTTGCTAGATAGAAAATTTATATAAAAATCAGTTGCATTACCCCTCTTAAACCAATGGACAGGTGATCCAGACAGAAAATCAATAAGGAAACACAGGTAGAAGAACTAATAAGTGAGCTGGAGGACAGAATGGTGGAAATAACTGCCAAGGAGCAGAATAAAGAAAAAAGAATGAATTGAAGACAGTCTCAGAGACTTCTGGGACAACACTAAACGCACCAACATTCGAATATAGGGGTCCCAGAAGAAGAAGAGAAAAAGAAAGGGTCTGAGAAAATATTTGAAGAGATTATAGTTGAAAACTTCCCTAACATGGGAAAGGAAATAGTCACCTAAGTCCAAGAAGCACAGAGTCCCATACAGGATAAACCCTAGGAAAAACACAGCAAGACACATTAATCAAACTAACAAAAATTAAATTCAAAGAAAAAATATTAAAAGCAGCAAGGGAAAAACAAAAAATAACATACAAAGGAATCCCCATAAGGTTATCAGCTGATTTTTCAGCAGAAACTCTGCAGGCCAGAAGGGAGTAGTAGGATATACTTAAAGTGATGAAAAAGAAAAACCTACACAACCAAGATTACTCTACCTAGCCAGGATCTCATTCAAATTCGATGGAAAAATCAAAAGCTTTTCAGACAAGCAAAGGCCAAAAGAATTCAGCACCACCAAACCAGCTTTACAACAAATGCTAAAGAAACTACTCTAGGCAGGAAACACAAGAGAAGAAAAACACCCACAAAAACAAACCCCAAACAGTTAAGAAAATGGTAATAGGAACATACATATCAATAATAACCTTGAATGTGAATGGATTAAATGCCCTAACCTAAAGACACAGACTGGCTGAATGGATACAAAAACAAGACCCATGTATATGCTGTCTACAAGAGACCCACTTCAGACCTAGGGACACATACAGATTGAAAGGGAAGGGATGGAAAAAGATATTCCATGCAAATGGAAATCAAAAGAAACCTGGAGTAGCAATACTTGTATCAGATAAAATAGGCTTTAAAATAAAGACTCTTACAAGAGATAAGGAGGGATGCTACACAATGATCAAAGGATCAATCCAAGAAGAAATAACAATTATAAGTGTTTATGCACCCAACATAGGAGCACCTCAATACATAAGGCAAATGCTAAGAGCTATAAAAGGGGAAATCAATAGAAACACATTATAGTGGGGGACGTTAACACCTCACTTACACCAATGAACAGATGATCCAGACAGAAAATTAATAAGGAAACACAAGCTTTAAATGACACAACAGACCAGAGAGATTTAATTGATATTTATAGAACATTCCACCCAAAAGTGGCAGAATACACTTTCTTCTCAAGTGCACATGGAACATTCTCCAGGATAGATCACATCTTGGGTGACAAATCAAGCCTCGGAAAATTTAAGAAAATTGAAATTGTTTCAAGCATCTTTTCTGACCACAATGCTATGAGATTGGAAATCAATTACAGGAAAAAAACTGTGGAAAACACAAAATACATAGAGGCTAAACAGTACACTACTAAATAACCAAAAGACCACTGAAGAAATCAAAGGAGGAATAAAAAAATACATAGAAACAAATAACAATGAAAACACGATGACCCAAAACCTATGGCACTCAGCAAAAGCAGTTCTAAGAGGGAAGTTTACAGCAATTCAGTCTCACCTCAAGAAACAAGAAACATCTCAAACAATCTAACCCTACACTTAAAACAACTAGAGAAAGAAGAACAAAGAAAACCCAGAGTCAGTAGAAGGAAAGAAATCATAAGGATCAGAGCAGAAATAAATGAAATAGAAACAAAGAAAACAATAGCAAAGATCAATAAAACTAAAAGTTGGTTGTATGAGAAGATAAAGAAAATTGATAAACCCTTAGCCAGACTCATCAAGAAAAAAAGGGAGAGGATGCAAATCAATAAAATTAGAAATGAAAAAGGAGAAATCACAACTGACACTGCAGAAATACAAAGGATTATAAGAGACTACTACAAACAACTATATGCCAATATAATGGACAACCACGAAGAAATGGACAAATTCTTGCAAAGGTACAATTTTCCAGGACTGAACCAGGAGGAATTAGAAAATATAAACAGACCTATCACAAGTAATGAAATTGAAACAGTAATTAAAAATCTTCCAACAAACGTCTCGGGCCAGATGGCTTCACAGGCGAATTCTATCATTTAGAGTAGAGCTAACACTGATCCTTCTCAAACTCTTCCAAAAAATTGTTGAGGGAGAAACGCTCCCAATTCATTCTGTGAAGCCACCATCACTGTGATACCAAAGCCAGAAAAAGATATCACCAAAAAAGAAAATTATAGACCAATATCATTGATGAACAGAGATGCAAAAATCCTTAACAAAATACTAGCAAACAGAATCCAACAACACATTAAAAGGATCATACACCATGATCAAGTGGGATTTATCCCAGGGATGCAAGGATTCTTCAATATATGCAAATCAATCAATGTGATACACCAGATTAACAAATTGCAGGAGAAATACCATATGATCATTTCAATATATTCAGAAAAAGCTTTTGACAAAATTCAACACCCATTTATGATAA
>NC_041215.1:413895-415157 GCF_002837175.3 Physeter macrocephalus
ATGACATAAACAGATGGAGAAATATACCATGTTCTTGGATTGGAAGAAGCAGTACTGTGAAAATGACTGTACTCCCCAAAGCAATCTACAGATTCAATGCAATCCCTATCAAACTACCAATGGCACTCTTCACAGAATTACAACAAAAAATTTTACAATTCGTATGGAAACACAACAGACCCTGAATAGCCAAAGTAATCCTGAGAAAGAAAAACAGAGTTGGAGGAATCAGGCTCCCCGACTTCAAACTATACCACAAAGCTAAAGTAATCAAGACAGTATGGTACTGGCACAAAATCAGAACTATAGATCAATGGTACAGGATAGAATGCCCAGAGGTAAACCCACGTACATATGGTCACCTAATTTATGACAAAGGAGGCAAGAACATACAATGGAGAAAAGACAGCCTCTTCTGTAAGTGGTGCTGGGAAAACTGGACAGCTACATGTAAAAGAATGAAAAAGAACACTCCCTAACATCATACGCAAAAATAAACTCAAAATGGATTAAAGACCTAAATGTAAGACCAGACACTATAAAACTCTTAGAGGAAAACATAGGAAGAATACACTTTGACATAAACCACAGCAAGATCTTTTTTGACCCACCTTCTAGAGTAACGGAAATAAAAACAAAAAAAAAAACCAAATGTGACTTAATTAAACTTAAAAGCTTTTGCACAGCAAAGGAAACCATAAGCAGGACAAAAAGAGAACCCTCAGAATGGGAGAAACTATTTGCAAAAGAAACAACAGAAAAAGGATTAATCTGGATTAATATACAAACAACTCATGGAGCTCAATTTCAAAAAAACAAATAATCTAGTTAAAAAATGGGCTGAAGACCTAAAGAGAGATTTCAGCAAGGAAGACATACAGATGGCCAAGAGGCACATGAATAGATGTTCAACATCACTAGTTATTAGAGAAATGCAAATGGAAACCACAGTGAAGTATCACCTCTGGTCAGAATGGCCATTTTCAAAATATCTACAAACAATAAATGCTGGAAAGGGTGTGGTGAAAAGGGCACACTCCTGCACTGTTGGTGGGAATATAAATTGATACAACCACTATGGAATACAGTATGGAGGTTCCTTAAAAAACTAAAACTAGAACTACCATATGACCCAGTAACCCCACTGCTGGGCATATACCCTGAGAAAACCATAATTCAAAAAGAGTCATGTACCACAATGTTCATTGCAGCACTGTTTACAATAGCCAGGACATGGAACCAACCTAAATGTCCATTGACAG
>NC_041215.1:415184-418929 GCF_002837175.3 Physeter macrocephalus
TATCATCCAGCAGTCCTACTTCTGGGCATATACCCTGAGAAAACCATAATTCAAAAAGAGTCATGTACCACAATGTTCATTGCAGCACTGTTTACAATAGCCAGGACATGGAACCAACCTAAATGTCCATTGACAGATGAATGGATAAAGAAGATGTGGCACATATATATAATGGAATAGTACTCAGTCATAAAAAGTTACGAAATTGAGTTACTTGTAGTGAGGTGGATGGACCTAGAGTCTGTCATACAGAGTGAAGTAAGTCGGAAAGAGAAAAATATTGTATGCTAATGCATATATATGGAATCTAAAAAAAATAAGTACTGATGAACCTAGTTGCAGGGCAGGAATAAAGATGTAGACATAGAGAATGGACTTGAGGAAACGGGTGGGAGGGGGAAGTGAGAGTAGCATCGACATATATATACTACCGAATGTAAAATAGTTAACTAGTGGGAAGCAGCAGCATAGCACTGGGAGATCAGCTCAGTGCTGTGCCACGACCTAGAGGGGTGGGAAAGGGAGGATGAGAGGGAGACTCGAGGGAGGGGATATGGGTACATATGTATGCATATGGCTGTTTCACTTTGGTGTACACAGAAACTAACAAAGTATTGTGAAGCAATTATACTCCAATAAAGATCTATTAAAAAAAAATGGATCACTGAATAAATCAAAAAATACCTAGAGACAACAGAAAAGAAAAGCACGATGATCCCAAACCTATGGAATGCAGTTCTAAGAGGGAAGTTTATAGCGATACAGGCTTACCTCAGGAAACAGGAAATATCTCAAACAACCTAACATTACACCTAAAGCAACTAGAGAAAGAACAAACAAAACCAAAGTTAGTAGAAGGAAAGAAATCATAAAGATCAGAGGAGAAATAAATGGAACAGACAATAAGAAAACAATAGAAAAGATCAAGGAAACTAAAACTGGTTCTTTGAAAAGAAAAACAAAATTGATAAGCCTTTAGCAAGACACATGAAGAAAAGGGAGAGGGCCCAAATCAATAAACTCAGAAATGGGGGCTTCCCAGGTGGTGCAGTGGTTAAGAATCCGCATGCCAGGCTTCCCTGGTGGCGCAGTGGTTAAGAATCCACAGGCCAATACAAGGGACATGGGTTCGAGCCCTGGCCCAGGAAGATCCCACATGCTGTAGAGCAACTAAGCCCGTGCACCACAATTACTGAGCCCACGTGCCACAACTACTGAAGCCCACGTGCTTAGATCCTGTGCTCTGCAACAAGAGAAGCTACTGCAATGAGAAGCCCGTGCACCGCAACGAAGAGTAGCCCCCCCGCTCGCCACAACTAGAGAAAGCCCATACACAACAATGAGGACCCAATGCAGCCAAAAATAAATAAATTAAAAAAAAAAAAAAGAATCCACCTGCCAATGAAGGGGATATGGGTTTGAGCCCTGGTCCAGGAAGATCCCACATGCCACAGAGCAACTAAGCCCGTGCACCACAACTACTGAGCCTGCCTGCCACAACTATTGAAGCCTGTGCGCCTAGAGCCCATGCTCTGCAACGAGAAGACACTGCAGTGAGAAGCCCACGTGCTGCAACGAAGAGTAGCCCCCGCTCACCACAACTAGAGAAAGCCCACGTGCAGTAACAAAGACCCAACACAGCCAAAAATAAATTAAATAAATTTATATTTAAAAAAATCAAAAATGAAAAAGAAGTTACAAGTGACACGACAAAAATACAAAGCACCATAAGTGACTACTGCAGGCAACTATGTGCCAATAAAATGGACAATCTGGAAGAAATGTAGATATTCTTAGAAAGGTACAATCTCCCAAGATTGAACCTGGAAGATATAGAAAATATGAACAGACCAATTACAAGTACTGAAATTGAATCTGTGATTTAAAAACCCCCAACAAACAAAAGCCCAAGTCGAGACGGTTTCACAGGCAAATCCTACAAAACATTTAGGGAAGAGTTAACACTTACCCTTCTGAAACTATTCCAAAATATTGCAGAGGAAAGAACACTTCCAACCTCATTCCATGAGGCCACCATCACCCTGATACCCAAACCAGACAAATATACCACAAAAAAAGAAAATTACAGACCAGTATCACTGATGAACATAGATGCAAAAATCTTCAACAAAATACTAGCAAACTGAATCCAACAATACATTGAAAGTATCATACACCATGATACATGGTGGGATAAATCCCACCATGATCAAGTGGCATTTATCCCAGGGGTGCAAGGAGTTTTCAGTATCTGCAAATTGATCAGTGTGATACACCACATTAACAAACTGAAGAATAAAAACCATATGATCATCTCAGAAGATACAGAGAAAGCTTCTGAAAAAATTTAGCACCTATTTATGATAAAAACTCTAGAAAGTGGGCATAGAGGGAACCTATAGGGGCCTCAACATAATAAACGCCATACGTGACAAACCCACAGCTAACATCAGACTCAATGCTGAAAAGCTGAAAGCATTTCTTCTAAGATCAGGAACAAGACAAGGATGTCCACTCTCACCACTTTTTTTCTTTTTCTCTTTTTTTTTTTTTGACCACGTAGCATGAATGCAGGAGCTTAGTTCCCTGACCAAGGAATGAACCCACGTCCCCTGCAGTGGAAGTGTGGTGTGCTAACCACTGGACCTCCAGGGAAGTCCCTTTCACCAATTTTATTCAACATAGATAGCCACAGCAATCAGAGAATAAAAAGAAATAAAAGGGATCCAAATTGGAAAAGAAGTAAAACTGTCACTGTTTGCAGATGACATGATACTATACATAGAAAACCCTAAAGACACTACCAGAAATCTACTAGAGCTCATCAGTGAATTCAGTAAAGTTGCAGGATACAAAATTAATACACAGAAGTCTGTGGCATTTCTATACACCAACAACAAAAGATCATAAAGAGAAATTAAGGGAACAATCCCATTTACCATCACATTAAAAATAATAAAATACCTAGGAATAAACCTACCTAAGGAGACAAAAGACCTGTACTCCAAAAACTATAAGATGCTGATGAAAGAAATCAAAGATGACGCAAACAGATGGAGAGAAAATATACCAAGAACATATACCAAGAACATATACCATGTTCTTGGATTGGAAGAATCAACTTTGTGAAAATGCCTATACTACCCAAAGCAATCTACAGATTCAATGCAACCCCTATCAAATTACCAATAGCATTTTTCACAGAACTAGAACAAAAAAATTTAAAAATTTGTATGGAAACACAAAAGCTCCTGAATAGCAAAACAACCTTGAGAAAGAAAAATGGAACTGGAGGAATCAGGCTCCCTGACTTCAGACTATACTACAAAGCGACAGTCATCAAAACAGTATTCTACCGGCACAAAGACAGACTTATAGATCAGTGGAACATGATAGAAAGCTCAGAGATAAACCCACGGTCAATTCATCTACAATAAAAGAGGCAAGAATATACAGTGGAGAAAAGACAGTCTCTTAAGAAAGTGGTGCTGGGAAAACTGGAGCCACTTGTAAAAAAATGAAATTAGAACATTCTCTAGCACCATACACAAAAATAAACTCTAAATGGATTAAAGACAGAAATGTAAGACTGGATACTATAAAACTCCTAGAGGAAAACATAGGCAGGACACTCTGACATAAATAACAGCAATATCTTTTTGGAGCCGTCCCTAGAGTAATGAAAATAAAACCAAAAATAAACAAATGAGACCTAATTAAACTTCAAAGCTTTTGCACAGCAAAG
>NC_041215.1:425697-430088 GCF_002837175.3 Physeter macrocephalus
ACACCACATTAACAAACTGAAGAATAAAAACCATATGATCATCTCAGAAGATACAGAGAAAGCTTCTGAAAAAATTTAGCACCTATTTATGATAAAAACTCTAGAAAGTGGGCATAGAGGGAACCTATAGGGGCCTCAACATAATAAACGCCATACGTGACAAACCCACAGCTAACATCAGACTCAATGCTGAAAAGCTGAAAGCATTTCTTCTAAGATCAGGAACAAGACAAGGATGTCCACTCTCACCACTTTTTTTCTTTTTCTCTTTTTTTTTTTTTGACCACGTAGCATGAATGCAGGAGCTTAGTTCCCTGACCAAGGAATGAACCCACGTCCCCTGCAGTGGAAGTGTGGTGTGCTAACCACTGGACCTCCAGGGAAGTCCCTTTCACCAATTTTATTCAACATAGATAGCCACAGCAATCAGAGAATAAAAAGAAATAAAAGGGATCCAAATTGGAAAAGAAGTAAAACTGTCACTGTTTGCAGATGACATGATACTATACATAGAAAACCCTAAAGACACTACCAGAAATCTACTAGAGCTCATCAGTGAATTCAGTAAAGTTGCAGGATACAAAATTAATACACAGAAGTCTGTGGCATTTCTATACACCAACAACAAAAGATCATAAAGAGAAATTAAGGGAACAATCCCATTTACCATCACATTAAAAATAATAAAATACCTAGGAATAAACCTACCTAAGGAGACAAAAGACCTGTACTCCAAAAACTATAAGATGCTGATGAAAGAAATCAAAGATGACACAAACAGATGGAGAGAAAATATACCAAGAACATATACCAAGAACATATACCATGTTCTTGGATTGGAAGAATCAACTTTGTGAAAATGCCTATACTACCCAAAGCAATCTACAGATTCAATGCAACCCCTATCAAATTACCAATAGCATTTTTCACAGAACTAGAACAAAAAAATTTAAAAATTTGTATGGAAACACAAAAGCTCCTGAATAGCAAAACAACCTTGAGAAAGAAAAATGGAACTGGAGGAATCAGGCTCCCTGACTTCAGACTATACTACAAAGCGACAGTCATCAAAACAGTATTCTACCGGCACAAAGACAGACTTATAGATCAGTGGAACATGATAGAAAGCTCAGAGATAAACCCACGGTCAATTCATCTACAATAAAAGAGGCAAGAATATACAGTGGAGAAAAGACAGTCTCTTAAAGTGGTGCTGGGAAAACTGGAGCCACTTGTAAAAAAATGAAATTAGAACATTCTCTAGCACCATACACAAAAATAAACTCTAAATGGATTAAAGACAGAAATGTAAGACTGGATACTATAAAACTCCTAGAGGAAAACATAGGCAGGACACTCTGACATAAATAACAGCAATATCTTTTTGGAGCCGTCCCTAGAGTAATGAAAATAAAACCAAAAATAAACAAATGAGACCTAATTAAACTTCAAAGCTTTTGCACAGCAAAGGAAACCATAAACAAAAAGACAACCCACAGAATGGAAGAAAATATTTGCATACGATGCAACTGACAAGGGATTAATCTCAAAAATACACAAACAGCTCATACAGTTCAATATCAAAAATACAAATAACCCAACCAAAAAATGGGCAGAAGATCTAAATAGACATTTCTCCAAAGAAGACATACAGATGGCCAAAAGGCACATGAAAAGGTGCTCAACGTTGCTAATTATTAGAGAAATGCAAATCAAAACTGTGATGAAGTATCACCTCACACCAGTCAGAATGGCCCTCATCGAAGTCCACAAATAATAAACGCTGGAGAGGGTCTATACTGTTGGTGGGTACGTAACTTGGTACAGCCACTATGGAGAACAGTTTGGAGGTTCCTTAAAAAACTAAAAATAGGACTACCATATGATCCTGCAATCCCACTCCTGGGTATATATCTGGAGAAAACCATAACTCAAAAAGATACATGTTCACTGCAGCCCCAGTGTTCATTGCAGTGCTATTCACAATAGCCAAGACATGGAAGCAACCTAAATGTCCATCAGCAGATGAATGGATAAAGATGTGGTACATATATACAATGGAATATTACTCAGTCATAAAAAAGAATGAAATAGGAGGAGAGAAGATGGCAGAAGAGTAAGACGTGGAGATCACCTTCCTCCCCACAGTTACATCAGAAATACATCTACACGTGGAACTGCTCCTATAGAACACCCACTGAATGCTGTCAGAAGACCTCAGACCCCCCAAAAGGCAAGAAACTCCCCACGTACCTGGGTAGGGCAAAAGAAAAAAGAATAAACAGAGACAAAAGAATAGGGATGGGACCTGCACCAGTGGGAGGGAGCTGTGAAGGAGGAAAGGTTTCCACACACTAGAAGGCCCTTCACGGGCAGAGACTGCAGGTGGCAGAAGGGGAAGCTTCAGAGCCACGGAGGAGAGCACAGCCACAGGGGTGCGGAGGGCAAAGTGGAGAGATTTCTGCACAGAGGATTGGTGCCAATCGGCACTCACCAGCCCAAGAGACTTGTCTGCTCACCCGCCAGGGCGGGCGGGGGCTGGGAGCTGAGGCTTGGAGAGGACTAGCTGCGTGAACACAGCCTGAAGGGGTTAGTGCACCACAGCTAGCCTGGAGGGAGTCCGGGCAAAAGTCTGGAGCTGCCGAAGAGGCAAGAGACTTTTTCTTCCCTCTTTGCTTCCTGGTGCACGAGGAGATGGGATTAAGCGCACCGCTTAAAGGAGCTCCAGAGACGGGCGTGGAGCTGCTGAAGAGACAGAGACTTTTTCTTGCCTCTTTGTTTCCTGGTGTGCAAGGAGAGGGGATTAAGCGCGCCGCTTCAAGGAGCTCCAGAAACGGCGCGAGCCGCGGCTATCAGCGTGGACACCGGAGACAGGCATGAGACGCAAAGACTGCTGCTGCCGCCACCAAGAAGCCTCTGTGCGAGCACAGGTCACTCTCCACACCTCCCCTCCCGGGAGCCTGTGGAGCGCGCCACTACCAGGGTCCTGGGATCCAGGGACAACTTCCTTGGGAGAATGCACGGTGCGCCTCAGGCTGGTGCAATGTCACGCTGGCCTCTGCCGCTGCAGGCTCGCCCCGAACTCCGTGCCACTCCCTCCCCCCGGCCTGAATGAGCCAGAGTCCCCGAATCAGCTGCTCCTTTAACCCCGTCCTGTCTGAGCAAAGAACAGACACCTATACACAGTGACCTATACACAGAGGTGGGGCCAAATCCAAAGCTGAACCCCGGGAGCTGTGCGAACAAAGAAGAGAAAGAGAAATCTCTCCCAGCAGCCTCAGAAGCATCGGATTAAAGCTCCACAATCAACTTGATGTACCCTGCATCTGTGGAATACCTGAATAGACAATCATCCCAAATTGAGGAGGTGGACTTTGGAGGAAGATATTATTTTCCCCTTTTTGTCTTTTTGTGAGTGTGTATGTTTCTGTGTGAGATTTTGTCTGTATAGCTTTGCTTTCACCATTTGTCCTAGGGTTCTGACCATCCCATTTTTTTTACTTTAAAAAATTTTTCTTAATAATTATATTTTAATAACTTTATTTTATTTTATCGTACTTTATTTTATCTCCTTCCTTCCTTCCTCCCTCCCTCCCTCCCTTCTTCCTTCCTTCCTTCCTTCCTTCCATTCTTTCTATTTTTTCTCCCTTTTATTCTGACCCGTGTGGATTAAAGGCTCTTGGTGCTCCAGCCAGGCATCAGAGCTGTGCCTCTGAGGTGGGAAAAGCAACTTCAGGACACTGGTCCACAAGAGACCTCCCAGCTCCATGTAATATCAAGCGGCAAAAATCTCCCAGAGATCTCCATCTCAACACCAAGACCCAGCTTCACTCAACGACCAGCAAGCTACAGTGCTGGACACCCTATGCCCAGCAACTAGCAAGACAGGAACACAGCGCCATCCACACCAAAACACACCACCAGATGTGGACCTGCCCACCAGAAAGACAAGATCCAGCCTCATCCACCAGAACACAGGCACTAGTTCCCTCAACCAGGAAACATACTCAACCCACTGAATGAACCTTAGCCACTGGGGACAGACACCAAAAACAACAGGAACTATGAACCTGCAGCCTGCAAAAAGGAGACCCCAAACACAGCAAGATAAGCAAAATGAGAAGACAGAAAAACACAGATGAAGGAGCAAGATAAAAACCCACCAGACCTAAGAAATGAAGAGGAAATAGGCAGTCTACCTGAAAAAGAATTCAGAATAATGATAGTAAAGATGATTTAAAATCTTGGAAATAGAACAGAGAAAATGCAAGAAACATTTAACAACGACCTAGAAGAACTAAAGAGGAAGCAAGCAATGATGAACAACACAATAAATGAAATTAAAAATACTCTAGATGGGATCAATAGCAGAAAAACTGAGGCAGAAGAAC
>NC_041215.1:430579-432005 GCF_002837175.3 Physeter macrocephalus
AACTCTGCAAGCCAGAAGGGAATGGCAGGACATATTTAAAGTGATGAAAGGGAAAAACCTACAACCAAGAGTACTCTACCCAGCAAGGATCTCATTCAGATTTGATGGAGAAATTAAAACCTTTACAGACAAGGAAAAGCTGAGAGAGTTCAGCACCACCAAACCAGCTTTACAACAAATTCTAAAGGAACTTTTCTACGCAAGAAACACAAGAGAAGGAAAAGACCTACAAAAACAAACCTGAAACAATTAAGTAAATGGTAATAGGAACATACATATCGATAATTACCTTAAATGTAAATGTATTAAATGCTCCCACCAAAAGACACAGACTGGCTGAATGGATACAAAAACAAGACCTGTATATATGCTGTCTATAAGAGACCCACTACAGACCTAGGGACACATACAGACTGAACGTGAGGGGAAGGAAAAAGATATTCCATGAAAATGGAAATCAGAAGAAAGCTGGAGCAGCAATTCTCATATCAGACAAAATAGACTTTAAAATAAAAACTATTACAAGAGACAAATAAGGACACTACATAATGATCAAGGGATCGATCCATGAAGAAGATATAACAATTGTAAACATTTATGCACCCAACATAGGAGTACCTCAATATATAAGGCAAATACTAACAGCCATAAAAGGGGAAATCGACAGTAACACATTCATAGTAGGGGACTTTAATACCCCACTTTCACCAATGGACAGATCATCCAAAACGATAATAAATAAGGAAACACAAGTTTTAAATGATACATTAAACAAGATGGACTTAATTGATATTTATAGGACATTCCATCCAAAAACAACAGAATACTCATTTTTCTCAAATGCTCATGGATCATTCTCCAGGATAGATCATATCTTGGGTCACAAATCTAGCCTTGGTATATTTAAGAAAATTGAAATCGTATCAAGTATCTTTTCCAACCACAACACTATGAGACTAGATATCAATTACAGGAAAAAATCTGTAAAAAATACAAACACATGGAGGCTAAACAATACACTAATTAACAACAAAGTGATCACTGAAGAAATCAAAGAGGAAATAAAAAAATACCTAGCAACAAATGAGGGTGGAGACACGACGACCCAAAATCTATGGGATGCAGCAAAAGCAGTTCTAACAGGGAAGTTTATAGCAATACAATCCTACCTTAAGAAACAGGAAACATCTCGAATAAACAACCTAACCTTGCACCTAAAGCAATTAGAGAAAGGAGAACAACCCCCCCCCAAATTTAGCAGACGGAAAGATATCATAAAGATCAGATCAGAAATAAACGAAAAAGAAATGAAGGAAACAATAGCAAAGATCAATAAAACTAAAAGCTGGTTCTTTGAGAAGATAAACAAAATTGATAAACCATTAGCCAGACTCATCAAGAAAAAAAGGGAGAAGACTCAAATCAA
>NC_041215.1:433103-433943 GCF_002837175.3 Physeter macrocephalus
AACACTCCCATTTACCATTGCAACAAAAAGAATAAAATATCTAGGAATAAACCTACCGAAGGAGACAAAAGACCTATATGCAGAAAATTATAAGACAGTGATGAAAGAAATTAAAGATGGTACAAATAGATGGAGAGATATACCATGTTCTTGGATTGAAAGAATTAACATTGTGAAAATGACTCTACTACCCAAAGCAATCTACCGATTCAATGCAATCCCTATCAAACTACCACTGGCATTTTTTACAGAACTAGAATAAAAAATTTCACAATTTGTATGGAAACACAGAAGACCCCAAATAGCCAAAGCGATCTTGAGAACGAAAAATGGAGCTGGAGGAATCAGGCTCCCTGCCTTCAGACTGTACTACAAAGCTACAGTAATCAAGACAGTATGGTACTGGGACCAAAACAGAAATATAGATCAATGGAACAGGATAGGAAGCCCAGAGATAAACCCACACACATATGGTCATCTTATCTTTGGTAAAAGAGGCAAGAATATACAGTGGAGAAAAGACAGCCTCTGCAATAAGTGTTGCTGGGGAAACTGGACAGGTATATGTAAAAGTATGAAATTAGAACACTCCCTAACAGCATACACAAAAATAAACTCAAAATGGGTTAAAGACCTAAATGTAAGGCCAGACACTATCAAACTCTTAGAGGAAAACATAGGCAGAACACTCTATGACATAAATCACAGCAAGATCCTTTTTGACCCACCTCCTAGAGAAATGGAAATAAAAACAAAAATAAACAAATGGGACCTAATGAAACTTAAAAGCTTTTGCACAGCAAAGGAAACCATAAACAAGACAAAAAGGCAACCCTCAGA
>NC_041215.1:434357-539224 GCF_002837175.3 Physeter macrocephalus
GAGTCATGTACCACAATGTTCATTGCAGCTCTATTTATAATAGCCAGGACATGGAAGCAACCTAAGTGTCCATCAACAGATGGATGGATAAAGAATATGTGGCACATATATACAATGGAATATTACTCAGCCATAAAAAGAAACAAAATGGAGTTATTTGTAGTGAGGTGGATGGACCTGGAGTCTGTCATACAGAGTGAAGTAAGTCAGAAAGAGAAAAACAAATACCGTATGCTAACACATATATATGGAATCGAAGAAAAAAAATGTCATGAAGAGCCTAGGTGTAGGACGGGAATAAAATACAGACCTAGTAGAGCATGGACTTGAGGATATGGGGAGGGGGAGGGGTAAACTGTGACGAAGTGAGAGAGTGGCATGGACATATATACACTACCAAACGTAGGGTGGATAGCTAGTGGGAAGCAGCCGCATGGCACGGAGATCAGCTAGGTGGTTTGTGACCACCTAGAGGGGTGGCACAGGGAGGGTGGGAGGGAGGGAGATGCAAGAGGGGAGAGACATGGGAACATATGTATGTGTATAACTGATTCACTTTGTTGTAAAGCAGAAACTAACACACCATTGTAAAGCAATTATACTCCAATAAAGATGTTAAAAAAAAAAAAAGAATGAAATAATCCCAATTGCAGCCACATGGATGGACCTGGAGATTATCACTGTAAGTGACGTACGTTAAACTGGGAAAGACAAATATTATATGCTATCATTTAAATGTGGAATCTAAAAAAATTGACACAAATGAACTTATTTACAAAACAGAAACGGACTCACAGGCATAGAAAACAAACTTATGGTTACCAAAAGGTGCAGGGGAGGGATAAATTAGGAATTTGGGAGTAATATATACACACTACTAGACATAAAATAGATAAACGACAAGGATCTACTGTATAGCACACAGAACTATACTTAATATTTTATAATAACCTATCTGGGAAAAGAATCTGTAAAAGAACATATATATACACAGACACACACACATATACCCACACATAACTGAATCACTTTGCTGTACACCGGTAACTAACAGAACACCGTAAATCAACAATACTTCAATTTAAAAAAGCAAAAAAAAAGTCAGTTGCATTTCTATACACTAGTAGTCAACTATCAGAAAGAGAAATTAAGAAAACAATCCCATTTACAATCACATCAAAAAGAATAAAATACCTATAAAAAATTAGATGAGGAGGTATAAAACCTGTACAGTTAAAACTGTTAAGATATTGATGAAAGAAAGTGAAGGAGACAAAAATAAAATGGAAAGATGTTCAGTGCTCATGGATTGGAAGAATGAGTAGTGTTAAAATGTTCATACTACCCAAAGCAGTCTACAAATTAAGTGCAATCCCTATCAAAAGTCCAGTGGCATTTTTCACAGGAATAGAACAATCCTAAAATTTGTATGAAATCATAAAAGACTCTGAATAGCCAAAGCAATCTTGAGAAAGAAAAAGCTGGAGGAATCACTCTCCCTGATTTCAAACTATATATATTACAAAACTATAGTAATCAAAATAGTGTGATACTGGCATAAAATCCGACACATAGATCAATGGAACTGAATAGAGAGTCCAGAAATAAACTCATGCATATGTGGTCAATTAATTTACAACAAAGGAGCCAATTAAAAATTAAAAAAATTATTTTTACAATAAAAAGCGGAAAGGACAGTCTCTTCAACAAATGGTGCTGAGAAAAGTGGGCATCCACATACAAAAGTATGAAACTGTACCACTATCTTACACCATCTACAAAAATTAACTCAAAATGGATTAAGGACTTGAACATAAGACCTGAAACCATAAAACTCCTAGAAGAAAACGTAGGTGGTATGCTCCTTGACATTGTCTTGGTGATGATTTTTTGGATTTGACACCAAAAAGCCCAAGAAACAAAATAAGTGGGACTACACCACACTGAAAACCTTCTGGGCAGCAAAGGAAATCATCAACAAAATGAAAAGGCAACCTAGTAAATGGCAGGAAGTATCTGCAAACCATATATCTGAGAAGGGATTAATATCCAAAGTATATAAAGAACTCATACATCTCAACAGCAAAAACCCAAACAAACTGATTAAATAATGGGCAGATTTGAATAAACATTTTCCCAAAGAATTCATAGAGATGTCCAACAGGTACACGAAAAGGTGCTCAGCATCACTAAGTGTCAGGGAAGTGTACGTCACAACCACAATGAGACATCACCTCACACCTGTTAGAATGGCTGCTATCAAAAGGAGAAGAGGGCTTCCCTGGTGGCGCAGTGGTTGAGAGTCCGCCTCCCGATGCAGGGGAAACAGGTTCGTGTCCCGGTCCGGGAAGATCCCACATGCCACAGAGCGGCTAGGCCCGTGAGCCATGGCCGCTGAGCCTGCGCGTCCGGAGCCTGTGCTCCACAACGGGAGAGGCCACTAAGTGAGAGGCCTGCGTACCGCAAAAAAAAAAAAAAAAAAAAAAAAGGAGAAGAGATAACAAGTGTTCATGAGGATGTGGAGAAAAGGGAACTCTTGTGCACTATTAGAGGGAATGTAAGTTGGTGCAGCCACTATGGAAAACAGTATAAAGGTTCCTCAAAAACTTAAAACTACCATATGATCCAGCAGTTCCACTTCTGGGTATTTATCTGAAGGAAACAAAAACACTCACTAAATATCTGCACCTCCACGTCCATTGTAACATTACTTACAATAGCCAAGATATGGAGGCAACCTAAGTGTCCATCAATTGAAGAATGGATAAGGAAAATGTGGATTATATGTATGTACAATGGAATACTATTCAGCCATAAAAAAGAAGCAAATCTTACCATTTGTGATAACATGAATGGACCTTGAGGGCATTATGCTAAGTAAATAAGTCAGAGAGAGAACAGCAAATACTATATGACCTAACTTGTATGTGGAATCTATTGTAAAACAAAACAAAATGAAAAATCCTGAGCTTGTAGATTCAGAGGAAAGACTGGTTGTTGCCAGGGGTGGGAGGTAGGTGAAATGGGTGAAGTGGGTCAAAAGGTACAAACTTCCAGCTATAAGACAAATAAGTCCTGGGGGTGTTACATACAGCATCGTGACTACAGTTAATAATATCCTATATTTGAAAGTTACTAAGACAGTAGATCTTAAAAGTTCTCATCACAAGAAAAATAATTATAACTATATATGGTGATGGATGTTAACTAGACTTGCTGTGGTGATCATTTCACCATATACACAAATATCGAATCGTTGTACACCTGAAACCAATATAATGTTATGCATCAGCTATATCTCCCCTTTTTTCTATTTTTTATTTTTGCGGTACACGGGCCTCTCACTGCTGTGGCCCCTCCCGTTGCGGAGCACAGGCTCCGGACGCGCAGGCTCAGCGGCCCAGCCGCTCCGCGGCATGTGGGATCTTCCCAGACCGGACACGAACCTGTGTCCCCTGCATTGGCAGGCGGACTCCCAATCACTGCGCCACCAGGGAAGCCCCAACTATATCTCAATTAAAAAAATTAAGGATTGATTCCAAATGGAAACTTCCCATAACCTTGTCTGTGCCAGTAGGTGCTTGTGGGTTAATAGGTCACCTTCTTCCTGGCGTATCTTAACCAGGGTCTCCTGGAAATAATGCCTAAAGCTGGTGGTTTTCAAATGGGGTCCCTGGAGGTTTGGTGTGGGTAGTGAGGAAGGTTCTGATTTCTCCCCACCTTGCAAATCACAATGGTTCCATTTCTACTTTTATTTATTTATTTATATTTTAAATCTTGGCCTTTGAAGTAGGGATGGGAAAAATGGCTTTGCTGATACAAAAGAGAAAAAAAGTGGGAAAAGGAAAACAAACTCAAAACCAACCTGCTCTGAACTCTAAAAGAGATGATCCTACTGTGGTTCCAAGGTCCAGGAATTAGTCTCCTGGAAAGATACTCAAGGGCTTCAGGGGAGAGAGGGGCTCTGACAGTCTGCATTGTTATCCTCTAAGCTCGATGAACCAGCATCAAGTGGGAGGTTGGAAGCTTTGGCGGTGCCAAGGCCAGGCTGGGCGGCCCGTCTGGGACTGGCATGAGAACATATGTTGGCCAAGGGTGGCCCATAGAGTTCTCTTCTGCTTTTAATGACAATTGTTGGGGGCCGGGGGAGGAGACATGTGTTGAGAGCTGAACTAGGCTGGGTACTTGCATTCTCTCATTTAACCCTAACAACCCCCAGGTGGGATGTACCAGTTTTTTCTCCATTTTAGAAGTGAGACCTAAGGCTCAGAGACTGTGTGTAGTCTGAAGTCTTAAAGTGGGGCTTGGGAGAAGCAGGACTCAAATCCAAGCTCCCGAGGCATAGGACCCCACACCACCCTGGGACGAATGGTCATTCCTCGATGCACTAGGTGTGCTTACCTGGATGCTGAGGTGTGACCACTAGGTGGCGACAGAGCCTCACAAAGAGTTCCCAGGATTCCGGGCAGGCAGCAGCCTGAGACCTCAGCTGGCAGCGCAGCAAGCCCGGACTCCTGGACCATCGGAGCAGGGCCATACTCCCTCTCTAGGCCCCGCCTTTCATGCCCCAGCACGTGGGAGAGTGGGTTCTGGTGGGAGCCTGGCCTGGATCTAAATCGCAGCTCTGCCACTTCCTGGTCTCTGTGCCAAGGATGCATCTGAGCATCAAGTTTCTCATCTCTAAAACCGGAGTGATGACGCATGTCCGGGGCTTGCGGATGAGAAAAAGACCTGGCAATGGATGGGTCTGTGGTAATTAAGACAAAGGGAGCATGCACTGCTTGCCAAAGAGAGGTCTCCTGGGGTGTTTTAAAACGGCCAACATTTAAACCCTGAAGCATTTTACATAGAAACCCTGAATTTCTAGCTGCTTTTGAGAATCCACTTTCCCACACAGCTGCCTCTGCTAGAGCCATACCCTCCAGGCTACCACAGTCCCCACCACTCCCTATTGGCCCTAATTTCCCCCAAGTCTGTCAGCTCACTCAGCCCCTTGGGCCTTGCAGGCAGGGGAGTTTGCTCCTCAAATCTTGGAAGTGAGGAACAGAGCAGTCTGTCCCCATTCTGGGGCAGGTAGGGCTTGGGTAGGTTTTTGTGTATTTCCCTCGGGTCTGGAATAGAACCTCACCACCTGTGACTCCCACTGGGCACTCCCAGGAAGGAGGGCACGGAACCCAGCTGCTCCAGGCCTGTACATCCCTGCTGGGGGCCGCAGTGGGCAGAAGTCTGCAGGCTGCCACCTCCCCTGAGTAGACCAGCCTTGGTTTGCCTCCCTGGCTCTGAGGCTTTGGAGGCCAGAGCTCGCTGCTGTGACTAAGGAGATCTCATTTTGAGGCTGGGATGGCCTCCTGGTCCCATCAGCTGCTGGTCAGCTGGGCCTGTGCCCTCTGTTAACCCCGGCATGCCTCCCTTGCATACCAATGGAGTCTCACCTTCCCCAGAGCCTGCGGAAATGCTCATGAGCCATAGCTCACGTCTCAGCTCAAACATCACCTCTTCCTCCAGGGAGCCTTTCCTGGTCCTCTAAGCAGAACCAGCCATCTGCTGTTGCTTCACTGTGCCCACAGCATGCACTGGCGTCTCCTGTGAGACCTATTTTATCCTGCTCAGGCAACAGTTGCTTATTTACATGTCTGCCTTCCTCCCTGGATCGTGTTTTCCTGAACGCTGTGGCTCCTACACCCAGCCTAGGACCCACACGATGTGCTGTAAGCAGCTTCTGGCAGGAAAGAGCTCTCTGCAGGAGGCCCCCTTTGTCTTGTCACTAACCTTAAACTTGCACCCCCATGCTCTACTCATCCGGACGCACAGGCTCAGCGGCCATGGCTCACGGGCCCAGCCGCTCCGCGGCACGTGAGATCTTCCCGGACCGGGGCACAAACCCGTGTCCCCTGCATGGGCAGGCGGACTCTCAACCACCGCGCCACCAGGGAAGCCCCTTTCAGATCTTTTGATAGCATAATACTTTGCCTAATCTGTTGGTTCTTTCCATAGATCAAAGAAGTAGAAATGAATAAGTAATTAACAGATGACCAGATCTCTTCCCTAGCTTCACCTTCAGTAATCTCACAAACAAACTGTGTAAGCAAGAGAGCATCTAAAGAAAAGTCACAAGAAGTCGACAAGTCTGCACATAGTAGGAGATGGTGATGGCTGTGACCCTCCCCCCGTCTCAATGATTAACTGAGACTGCTTCCGTTTTTCCCTTTGAAAACTTTCACGGCCAAGCGGAATCTTCAGATGTGGTTTTTGCGGGACACTGAGTCCACCATCTCCCCAGATTGCCAGCATTCTAATTAAAAGCAACTTTCCTTTCTACCAACATTTGCCTCTCTCTCTCTCTCTCTCTCTCTCTCTCTCTCTCTCTCTCGTATTCATTTTTGAGCGGCAAGCACCTGGCCCTGATTCAGTAACAACGCCTGAGAGGCGTTTCTGAGGTGAGTGAAAGCGTGCAGTGTTGGGGCAAAAGCAGGGCTGCCTAGAGAAAAGTATTTGTATGTAAAACCTTTTTTTTTTTTTTGGCTGCGCTGCATGGCACGTGGTATCTTAGTTCCCTGATCAGGGATCAAACCCACCCCCTGCATCAGAAGCTCGGAATCTTAACCACTGGCCCACCGGGGAAGTTCCTGCAAAACCATTTTTAATATGAGACTCTTAGAGACTTGGGCCCCTTAGGATTTGGGGCTGAAGGGCACTAAATATCTGTCACCAGGCTCGGCATGAGGATCCTGGCAGGGACATCATTTCCTTGGTTCCTCCCATGGGTAAGAGAAGGGGCCGGGGGTCTCCCCAGGGCCACCCGCTAACTCTCACCTGACTCCCTGACAAGGGCTGGAGATGGCAATTCTCCGGCTTCCTGACTCAGGAACACCCTGATTAAGACAACAGCAGAGCGTTCCGACATTTCCTACCAACAACACACCTCTCTACCAAACCAACAGCTAACATCAGTGTGGGAAGGGCAGGGAAGGTCCCCGAGCTCTGGACAGAGCCCAGCTGCTCCAGAGTCTGGCTGTCACCTTCTGTCCTTCACCTGCCCACGTACAGGCTCAACTTGCCAAGTGCTTTTTCAACCCTCAGCCCCCAGGAACACCCCTGGAGGGACATGGTGCTGTCATGCACAGCACACCGGGGAGAACACGGAGGCAAGAGGTGGAGTAACTTGGCCAAGCCCAGAAGTGTCTGACGCCCCAGGCTTTATGTAGGGCTGCCCTGGCCCTGCCCCCGGCTCTCTCTCCCCTGCACTTCACCCATGACCAGCAGCCCCAGGAACAGAGATGTTAGGAGGCCCTGGCTCCAGGGAACTCTGAGGCTCCCGGGACGTCCATGGTACCTGCTGTCCTAACCTGGCCGGTCTTCCTTCCAGCCGCCCTCTGTCGTGAACCTTCTGCTTTGGTCGCTGCCTTTTCATTGTCCCTCAGGCTTGTTGCTGCTGTTCTCTCCCAGCCTGCCGGCCCACTGCTCTCCCTGATCACACAAGTTCTTCAAGATCCCTTGCAAATGGCTCCTTCTCCAGGAAGCCTTCGTGGGTAAGCTAGCACTTCTCAGAATCACCTAGAGGCTCCTTGAAACCGGTGGCTGGGCCCGACCCCAGAGCTTCGGTCGGTAGGTCTGGGGTGGGGTCTGAAGATGTGCGTTTTTCTAACAAGTTCCTGGCTGCTCTTGCCGCTGCTGCTCTGGGGCTTCACCTCGAGAACCACTGGTTTGCGCCACTGGTTTTCAACTGGGTTTGTTGGAGGCGTATTGGGGGCCTTCGTGAGAGTTTGTGGGAAGGAGGAAACTTTGCTCCCCCCAGCTCTGCAGGGCAGCTTTGCTTCTGTGCGTTTAATATGATGGAGTTCCATGTAAAGCTTTGATTGAAGAAGGGATTTGGTTGCTGGGAAAAAATGCTGCCCTTCACTCACCCTGATCAAATGTGCTCTCGCTTCCAGAGGGGAAGGGCTGGCCTCTGGATGTGGATCTCTCTCACATCCTATGTTTTCCCCAAGTAATGGCTCTCCTTCCATGGGAAGTTCTGTGTGCTTTCAAGTGTAACACAGACAAACATTTCTCACTTGAGGAGCTACTTTTATAAGTATTATAAAAATATTTATAACTAAAATAATTTTTAAATGTTAATAGTTTAGAATTCATTTTACTGAGAAGTAGGAGAAAATTCGAACATGTTGAACTAGCAGAGCTGTGATTTCACAGATGATATTACTCAAGCTGAAGCTAATTTTAAAAAGTGAACAGATTTAAAGCCGACGTAAGGTAGCGTGTTAGGTAACAGCCCAGCTGACATACCGATAATGTAAAAATCAGGGTGATGGTTGGAAAGACTGAAGTTTAGGAAAAACTGTCCTTTAGAACAGTTTGAAAGTCACTTGAGGAGTCCTGCTCCCTCTGTGCTCTGGAATTTCTTCCCCTTGAGTTCCATGCTCATCTCCCCCTGTTTTCTTTCTTAAACTAATACAAGATTAGGATGACGCTTTGAAAAGGGCATCTCGTTAAGCAGCCTCATCCCCATTGGAGCACAGGCTCCAGCCCAGTAGCCAGGGGGCCATCTATCTTGTGGTAATGAGATGTCATCTCCCCACGGGCTCTGCCTTCCTCCCTTCCACTCCTGCCTCTTCCTCCGAGACCGCCTCTCTCGCTGCCACCCACCACTCTGTGCCAGCGGAAAGTGTGTGTGCGGGGGGGGGCAGGGAGAGGCGGCACCAAAGCCGTCCTGGCATCTTGTCCTAGTGCTGGAAGCAGGCGCGAAGATGCGAGGGGGCTTGTGCAATGGGGGCGGGACTTTGGTCCTCACCTGTACACCGTGGTCGGCGGGGAGCTCAGGCTGTCGTAGATGAGCCTCACATGGCCCTGGTACAGCTCCAGTGCCAGGGGGTCATTGTCTCCCTTGTAGAGAAGGATGCCGTTGTCCTTGTCCGTGGCCACCTGGAGGGAGTCATGAGGGTCAGGGCTCCCCTGAGTCCCCACCTCTCCCGTCCCCGCCTCACAGAGCCCTCTTCCAGGAGGCCTCTTCTGAACGAACCCTGGATCTGAATTCATGTCCTCATTTCCTCCTTCGTCTAGTCTGTTCATTTCCATAAGGAAGGCCTATACTTAATGCTCCAGCAAATGCTGATTGAGCAATTCAACAATATTTATGGAGTCCCCTTTATGTGTTGCTATGTTTTTATGTACGTGTATATGTGTGTGTGTGTGTGTGTATACACATATATAAAAATGCCTGGAGCCCTGAGCTCTGATCTAGCCTCCTGAGGCCTTGGTCTTTCTGTATAAAGTATAATAACAATTATAAACAACATACTACCCGTTACTGCTTAATTCTGTGTTTACTATGAACCAGGCACTGTGTTAAGTGTCACCTAGGGAATTTTTTAAAACACAGTGTCTGGGCTTCACCTCAAACCACTTGCATACAGATCTCTAGAGGCCAGACCCAGGCAAAGATACGAAGTGCCCCAGGAGATTCTAAAGTGTTGCCAGGCTGAGAAGCACTGGTTTCAAAGCTGCTGCCCAGGGGGCGTCTGTTTGCCAGGCACAGGGCACCAGGGGTGGGGCTCTCCGACCAGCCTCTTGGCCCTCACTGCCTAGCCCAGGAGCAGCTGATGTTGGCCTGGGGCCAGACCTTGGCGGAGGCCAGGTCCACGTAGGAGTCCTTGCCCATGAAGGTGACGGTGAGCAGGGGGTCTGATAGGACACTGGGCTGTCCGGGGCACTGGGTGCTGCTCTGGTTTTTGGGAGGTAACACTTGCGTCCCTGGGTGGCTGGGACTGAGGGAGGAAGGCAGGGGGCCGATGAGGGGACCAGGCGCGAGGGCAGTGATGGCAACCAGAGCTTCTTTCTTGTGTGTGCCCGGGGTCAACCCCCCATCTCAGAGGCCTGCCCGCTGGACTGTAGGCTCCACGAGGTGAGGCCGGGTGAACTTGCATACATCTCTGCAGCCCCAGTGCCTCGAATGGTACCTGGCAGGGGTGGATGCCCAGTGGATCTTTGTTGAATGAATATTTTCTCCCTAAGCTTAAACCTGGGCTAGTGTGGCCATAACCAGAAGGAAAAAAGGGCCTTAGCTAATGCTATGTGGCAGAGCCACTAACTGGCCTGCACCCTCTAGCTGTGTCTCTGGGGTCCCCCCTGCCCACCGGGCCTACAGGCAGGGGCCTGCTCTTTATCATACCCCTTCCCTCTCCCGCTGCTCCCCAACAGCATTGAAGTCACCCAGAAATGTAGTCTGGAAGAACTAGTCAGGTCCATAGGTAAGGAACTCGACAGAAGTTAGTTGGAAAAGAATTTGGTTCATACTGAATGGTTTCCTGTTCCCTGAAAAATGCCCTGCTCCCTTGTGCCTCTGGGCCTTTGCACATGCTGATCTCTGAGGCTCGAATGCACCACCCCCCTTCATCCTGCACCATCAGCCCCTCACCCTTCCACCCTTCTCCAGGCAAACTCCTACTCATCCTTCAGATCTCGGCCTCTGGGGAGCCTTCCCTGATTCTTCCCAGCAGGCCGGTAGCACTGCCCGGCCCATGTGCTCCCACAACACCCAGGGCTGTCACTGTCCCTTTTCTTGTCATCCTGCCCTGGGCAAGGGGCTTCGCCTGTCTTGTCCACCACTGAATCCCCAGTGCACAGTGTCTGGTATGTAATAGTTAAATGAATATTTCCTAGAGAAAAGAATGAATGAGGCTGGAGTGGGGGCTGCTCTTTGTAGTGAGAGCTGGTCAGGAGCTGTCTATAGAACCCTCTGGACAGAGCTGGTCCCGGTCCCCCCAAGCTGAGTGTTGTCCCTTATGCTGTGTAGGGAAGGGGGCAGGACTGCTGCGATCTGGGGCATCCCAGCTGTTCTCGGAACAACCAGAGCTTGGGGGCATGTTAGGGTCCTTCCAAGGGCTGGGTGGGTGGGGCGCACCTGCAGGGAGATGTTGGCCTGGGGCCGGACCTTGGCGGAGGCCAGTTCCACGTAGGAGTCCTTGCCCACGAAGTTGACGGTGATGAGCTTCTCGCACCTTGGGCCGGCGAAGCCCGGGGGGCAGCGGCAGGTGGGTTCCTGCTGCACCACGATGCACTGGGCCCCGTTCTGGCACTCGTACTGGTCGCAGGGGCTTGTCTGTAGCAGGACCATGGGCGGGGGGTGCTCACAGTAGAGCCCGCTGGGAGGGAGGAGAGGAGGATGGGGGGAGGGAACATGGGGAACAGTGAGAGGAGACATCAAGTTATTTAGGCCAAAGAGCCGCTAGCAGAGACCGTGGCATGAGAGGGAACTGAGACGAGTTCCAGCCCTGCTAGTGACTGGGGCAAGGCCTGATCCTTTTCTAAGCCCCAGATTTCCCATTTTTAAAATAATGGGGTCAGACTAGAGCACAGGTCCTCAATTTCAGTGTCATCAGAATTGCCTGCGATGAATTTGTTGAAAGTGCAGATTCTCATCCAGCCATGGATCAGTGGATAAGCAAAACGGGGTACATACACACAAGGGAATAACACTCAGCCTTGAAAAGGGCGTTCTGACACATGCTACAGTATGGATGGACCTTGAGGAGATTATATGAAGCCGAAGAATCAGATAGAAAAAGACAAATGCTGTCTGATTCCACTCATATGAAGTACCCAGAGTGGTTAAACTCATGGAAACAGAAAGTAGAATGGTGGCTGCTGGGGGACTTCGCTGGTGGTCCAGGGGTTAAGACTCCATGCTTCCAATGCAGGGGGCGTGGGTTCAAACCCTGGCCAGGGAACTAAGATCCCACATGCCACGTGGTGCGGCCAATAAATAAAAAAAGAATGTGGTGGCCGCTGGGGCCAGGGGAGGGGGAACAGGAAAATGTTGTTTAATTGGGTACAGAGTTTCAGTTTGCTAGATAAAAAGAGTTCTGGAGGGCTTCCCTGGTGGCTCAGTGGATAAGAATCTGCCTGCCAATGCAGGGGACATGGGTTCAATACCTGGTCCAGGAAGATCCCACATGCCGCGCAGCAACTAAGCCCGTGCACCACAACTACTGAGCCTGCCCTCTAGAGCCCGCAAGCCACAACTACTGAGCCCATGTACTGCAACTACTGAAGCCCATGTTCCCTAGATCCCATGTGCTGCAACTACTGGAGCCTGCATGCCTAGAGCCCATGCTCTGCAATAAGAGAAGCCACCACAACGAGAAGCCCACGCACCGCAACGAAGAGTAGCCCCCATTAAGAGAATTCAGCACCACCAAAGCAGCTTTACAACAAATGCTAAAGAAACTTCTCTAGGCAGGAAACACAAGAGAAGGAAAAGACCTACAAAAACAAACCCAAAACAATTAAGAAAATGGTAATAGGAACATACATATTGATAATTACTTTAAATGTAAATGGATTAAATGCTCCAACCAAAAGACATAGACTGGCTGAATGGATAGAAGAATAAGACCTGTATATATGCTATCTACAAGAGACCCGCTTCATATCTAGGGACATACAGACTGAAAGTGAGGGGATGGAAAAAGATATTCCATGCAAATGGAAATCAAAAGAAAGCTGGAGTAGCAATTCTCATATCAGACAAAATAGACTTTAAAACAAAGACTACTACAAGAGACAAAGAAGGATACTACATAATCAAGGGATTGATCCAAGAAGAAGATATAACAACTGTAAATACGCACCCAACATAGGAGCACTTCAATACGTAAAGCAAATGCTAACAGCCATAAAAGGGGAAATCGACAGTAACACAATCATAGTAGGGGACTTTAACACCCCACTTTCACCAATGAACAGATCATCGATAATGAAAATAAATAAGGAAACACAAGCTTTAAATGACACATTAGACAAGATGGATTTAATTGATATTTATAGGACATTCCATCCAAAAAAACAGAATACACTTTCTTCCCAAGTGCTCGTGGAACATTCTCCAGGATAGATCATATCTTGGGTCACAAATCTAGCCTTGGTAAATTTAAGAAAATTGAAATTGTATCAGGTATCTTTTCCGACCGCTACACTATGAGACTAGATATCAATTACAGGAAAAAAACTGTAAAAAAAATACAAACACATAGAGGCTAAACAATATGCTACTAAATAACCAAGAGATCACTGAAGAAATCAAAGAGGAAATAAAAAAATACCTAGAAACAAATGACAGTGAAAACACGATGACCCAAAACCTATGGGATGCAGCAAAAGCAGTTCTAAGAGGGAAGTTTATAGCAATACAAGCCTACCTCAAGAAACAAGAAAAATCTCAAATAAACAACGTAAACTTAAACCTAAAGCAATTAGAGAAAGAAGAACAAAAAACCCCCAAAATTGGCAGAAGGAAAGAAATCATAAAGATTAGATCAGAAATAAATGAAAAAGGGCTTCCCTGGTGGTGCAGAGGTTGAGAATCCGCCTGCCAATGCAGGGGACACGGGTTTGATCCCTGGTCCAGGAAGATCCCACATGCCGCAGACCAACTAAGCCTGTGCGCCACAGCTACTCAGCCTGCGCTCTAGAGCCCATGAGCCACAACTACTGAGCCTGTGTGCCGCAACTACTGAAGCCCGCATGCCTAAAGCCCGTGCTCTGCAACAAGAGAAGCCACCGCAGTGAGAAGCCTGAGCACCACAACGATCCAATGCGGCCAAAAATAAATAAATAAAATAAATAAATTTATTTTAAAAAGAGAAATAAATGAAAAAGAAATGAAGGAAATAGCAAAGATCAATAAAACTAAAAGCTGGTTCTTTGAGAAGATAAACAAAATCAATAAACCATTAGCCAGACTCATCAAGAAAAAAAGGGAGAAGACTCAAATTAACAGAATTAGAAAAGAAAAAGAAGTAACAACTGACACTGCAGAAATACGAAGGATCACGAGAGATTACTACAAGCAACTATATGCCAATAAAGTGGACAACCTGGAAGAAATGGACAAATTCTTAAGAAAGCATAACCTTCCAAGACTGAACCAGGAAGAAATAGAAAATATAAACAGAGCAATCACAAGCACTGAAATTGAAACTGTGATTAAAAATCTGCCAGCAAACAAAAGCCCAGGACCAGGTGACTTCACAGGAGGATTCTATCAAACATTCAGAGAAGAGCTAACATCTATCCTTCTCAAACTCTTCCAAACTATAGCAGAGGGAGGAACACTCCCAAACTCATTCTACAAGGCCACCATCACCCTGATACCAAAACCAGACAAAGATACTATAAAAAAAAAAGATGTCACAAAGAGAAAACTATAGGCCAGTATCACTGATGAACATAGATGCAAAAATCCTCAACAAAATACTGGCAAACAGAATCCAACAACACATTAAAAGGATCATACACTATGATCAAGTGGGGTTTATCCCAGGAATGCAAGGATTCTTCAATATACGCAAATCCATCAACGGGATACACCATATTAACAAATTGAAGGAGAAAAACCATATGATCATCTCAATAGATTCAGAGAAAGCTTTCAACAAAATTCAACACCCATTTATGATAAAAACCCTGCAGAAAGTAGGCATAGAGGGATCTTTCGTCAACATAATAAAGGCCATATATGACAAGTCCACAGCCAACATCGTCCTCAATGGTGAAAAACTGAAACCATTTCCACTAAGATCAACTAGAGCTAATCAATGAATTTGGTAAAGTAGCAGGATACAAAATGAATGCACAGAAATCTCTGGCATTCCTATACACTAATGATGAAAAATCTGAAAGAGAAATTAAGGAAACACTCCCATTTACCACTGCAACAAAAAGAATAAAATACCTAGGAATAAATCTACCTAAGGAGACCAAAGACCTGTATGCGAAAAACTATAAGACACTGATGAAATAAATTAAAGACGATACAAACAGATGGAGAGATATACCATGTTCTTGGATTGGAAGAATCAACATTGTGAAAATGACTATACCCAAAGCAATCTACAGATTCAATGCAATCCCTATCAAACTACCAACGGCATTTTTCACAGAAGTAGAACAAAAAATTTCACAATTTGTATGGAAACACAAAAGACCCTGAATAGCCAAAGCAATCTTGAGAAAGAAAAATGGAGCTGGAGGACTCTGGCTCCCTAACTTCAGACTATACTGCAAAGCTACAGTAGTGAAGACAGTATGGTACTGGCACAAAAATAGAAATATAGATCAATGGAACAGGATAGAAAGCCCAGAGATAAACCCACACACATACGGTCACCTTGTCTTTGATAAAGGAGGCAAGAATATACAATGGAGAAAAGACAGCCTCTTCAATAAGTAGTGCTGGGAAAACTGGACAGCTACATGTAAAAGAATGAAATTAGAACACTCCCTAACACCGTATAAAAAAATAAACTCAAAATGGATTAAAGACCTAAATGTAAGGGGAGACACTGTAATATAAACTCTTAGAGGAAAACATAGGCAGAACACTCTATGCCATGAATCATAGCAAGATCATTTTTTACCCACGTCCTAGAGAAATGGAAATAAAAACAAAAATAAACACATGGGACCTAATGAAACTTAAAACTTTTGCATAGCAAAGGAAACCATAAACAAGATGAAAAGACAACACTCAGAACGGGAGAAAATATTTGCAAATGAAGAAACTGACAAAGGATTAATCTCCAAAATATACAAGCAGCTCATGCAGCTCAATATCAAAAAAACAAACAGCCCAGTCTAAAAATGGGCAGAAGACCTAAATAGACATTTCTCCAAAGAAGATATACAGATTGGCAACAACCACATGAAAGGATGCTCAACATCACTAATCATTAGAGAAATGCAAATCAAAACTACAACGAGGTATCACCTCACACCAGTCAGAATGGCCATCATCAAAAAATCTACAAACGATAAATGCTGGAGAGGGTGTGGAGAAAAGGGAACCCTCTTGCATTGCTGGTGGGAATGTAAATTGATACAGTCACTATGGAGAACAGTATGGAGGAGGTTCCTTAAAAAACTAAAAACAGAACTACCATATGACCCAGCAATCCCACTACTGGGCATGTACCCTAAGAAAACCATAATTCAAAACAAGTCATGTACCATAATGTTCATTGCAGCACTAGTTACAGTAGCCAGGATTTGGAAGCAAACTAAGTGTCCATCAACAGATGAATGGATAAAGAAGATGTGGCACATATATACAATGGAATATTACTCAGCCATAAAAAGAAATGAAATTGACTTATTTGTAGTGAGGTGGATGGACCTAGAGTCTGTCATACAGAGTGAAGTAGAGTCAGAAACAGAAAAACCAATACCGTATGCTAACACATATATATGGAATCTAAAAAACAAAAAGGTACTGGTGAACCTAGGGGCAGGACAGGAATAAAGTGCAGACATAGAGAATGGACTTGAGGATGTGGGTGGGGAAGGGTAAGCTGGGACAAAGTGAGAGAGTGGCATGGACAGATATACACTACCAAACGTAAGGTGGATAGCTAGTGGGAAGCAGGCGCATAGCACAGGGAGGTCACCTCAGTGCTTTGTGACCACCTAGAGGGGTGGGATAGGGTGGGAGGGAGGGAGACGCAAGAGGGAAGAGATATGGGGACATATGTATATGTAGAGCTGAGTCCCTTTGTTATACAGCAGAAACTAGCACACCACTGTAAAGCAATTATACTCCAATAAAGATGTTAAAAAAAGAAAAAAAAAGAGTAGCCCCCACTTGCAGCAACTAGAGAAAGCCCGCGTGCAGCAATGAAGACCCAACACAGCCAAAAAGAAAAAAAAAGTTCTGGAGATGGATGGTGGTGATGTTTGCACGGCAATATGAATGTACTTACTGTACATTTAAAAATGCTTAAGACGGTAAATTTTGTGTTATGTGCATTTTACCACAATTAAAAAAAATTTTTTTTAAAGTGTGGGTTTCCAGCTCCTTCGCCCCACCCCAAATTCTAATTTCGTAGCTCTGGGGTGGGGCTCTGGAACTTACATTTTCACAAGCCTCGCATGCAGATGGTCTCAATCAGGCTTTGGAACCAACTGCCTTGAGAACTCATGGTTCCTTCCAGGCTCACGTTCTCAGAGTCTATGACCAGGGCTCGGCTGCACAGTTAGATCTATACCTCCGTGAGTACTGACATGTATACAGGACTGTCCCCCAGTCTGACCCCCCTTCAGTGGGGGGGGTCAGTGCCTGGAGGGAGTGCCTCCCCTCCAGACTCCCCTGGGCCCTTCCCTTCCAGTCAGTGTGGGAGCGAGAGCTGGCACCCTCATACCCCTTCCACGTACTCCACAGACATCTGACCACCTGGCCAGGGCCTCCAGTCTCCCCTTTCTCTCCTGGCTTCACTGATTCCAATGACTGACCCCCAAACCCTCCCATTCACCTCCATTTTCCTGCCATGAGGGCACGATACTGTTTTTGTTCTGCAGCCTAGAAAGAAGACTCCTGGCAGCGTGGCCATGTGGCTACCCACACCCTGCAAGCTGGGCTCCAAAATGGTAGCATCGTTCGTTAGATGGAATCACGCCGAAGTTTGACATAATATGAGCTGGACCCTAAGTCCGAATTCCACATGGTTGCCTTGGGTACCTCTTTTTTTCCATCTACAACATGGGGTGAACAAGGTCTGCTCTGGCACTTGGAAGGGCTGAAGAAGGTTTGGGGGAATAAAGGCACCACAGAGACCTAGGGCTAGGGCTGTCTGGGTCTCTACCCTGGCTGCCTGGGCCCACCAGCCCCCGGCCCGCTGCCCCCTGCCATCTGGCCCCTTGACCATACCTGAAGCCCTGGGGGCAGATGCACGTGTAGCTGTTGACCGCATCCACGCACTGGGCCCCATGGCGGCACCTGTGGGCTGCGCAGTCATCACTGTTCACCTCGCAGAGCTTCCCGCTGTAGCCAGGGAGGCATTCACACCTGGAACACAGCAGAGCGAGGCTGTTCTACGGCCTGGCCGGCTTCTAGGCAGCCTCTCCTCTATCTACCCACGTAGCCAAGTCCCCGCAGCTCTTGCGGGCTCCCCAAAGCCTGGCCTGCAGTGGGTCTCATGGGCTGTCCACAGCCTCTGGTCACTGCAAGCCGATGTCTGCCTGCTTCACATGGGGCATCTTGTCAGGAGCCGGCTGAGGAGTGCAGGGCTGCGGTCACACAGGTTTTGGCTTGGATCTACCACTGTCTACATACAACTAATATTCAGCTTAGCCTGCCTTTGTGCCAGGCACTGGGCTAAGCACCTTTCACAGAGTGCCTTGCTAAGGCCTCCCAGCACCCTGTGAAGGAGGACCGGTCCCCCTCCAATACCAGGAGGAAACCAGGGCTCCAGGAGAGCTGACCTGACTTCCCTGAGGCCCCCCACCGTGTAACACTTATGTGCGTCAGTGATACTTCGTTTACACTTACGTGTGTCAGACCCTGTTCTCATGTATCTGCCACTCACTGCTCAGTTTCTTCACTTTTCAATGTGACTGATGATCAATAACTTCACCTCTTACGGTGGTTTTAAAAATTAAGTGGTACACTCTGTGCAGGGCACTAGATCCACACTGAGTAAACAGTCAGTGTGATATGTAGAAGGTGCTGATAAGGATGATGAAGAAACGATGCTGTTGGCACTCCCTTTGGTTCTATTCTATTGTTTGTTCATTTTTTCCCAGGGATTCGGGCTGATATAAGAAGGTGAATCCCTTTGCCCTTGATAAATGCCTCCTGGTCTCCAGGGGAGAGGATGGGAGCTACTGGCCCAACCCAGGCCCTGCATGCCGGCCCGCCCCTCCCTGAGGAGCATGGCGTCAGCAGCTCCATCACGTCCGTCCTCGCTGGCCCAGGTTTCAACCCGGCCAGAGACGGCTGCTGCGGCGGGTCTCCCTAAACATGGGCCTGAGACACGCATCTCTGGGCTCCTCTGTCTGGGGTGACAATGTGCCGAAGTCCCAGCAAGGAAGAGACCAAAGGTACCACCTTACAGCGGCTTCAGCACAGAGGCACGTGTGAACACAAATGCTTCCTGGCTCCTCTACCTCAGGCAGGGCCTGGAGCCCGCACACCTCTCTGGGCTCATTGGCTGAATTCTGCTGGACAGAGTGTAAATAATAACCACAGCCTATCCAAGTCAGAGGAGGAAGGTGGTACGGGCAGGGGAAGGTGTGGTACGGGTGGCCAGGTGGGGAGGGAAGTGAGACCGTGGAATAGTAATGTGACGCAGGAACCTGACTGGGGAAAGCATCAGGACAAAGGGATAGTCCTTACTCCGCCCTCTCCTCACTCCACCCCCTTTAGGATGGCTGGAACTGGGCTGGAATCACAAGTAGATCCTGGCAGTGCTGGGGCTGCCAGAACATGGTGCACGCTGTGGATCCGTGGCAAAGTAAGATACTCAGGGGGTGGGGTGTCCCTGGAGGGGGGCGAGTTCTAGAATCTGAGGATTTACTGGACCTGTGTCCAAAAGCTGTGAAATCTGCCAAGATCTGACCTATTTACCTTTACTTATTTGATGGGTAAATTTGAAATATGTGGCCTATTGCTGCACCAGAAGGTGCAGACTTTCACATCTTAGCCCCCTTTCCTTCCTAGTCTTTTAAAGGAACAGCTCGGGGATGCCTTTTGGGGGCACATGCTCAATATATCACAGGCCAGGCCTCTGCTAGGGTTAAACCTGGCCCCAGCAGGCATCTGTGTTTTTGTCTCCTGAATTCTAAGAAGTACTTTCAGAGCAACTCAAGCTGTATGAGCTTCTCCAAGGCAATAATAGCCGCTCACTACTTACAGGGGAAAACCCAGCCTGATGAGCGTGGAATTCGAGGCTACTGAGCAGGTCTTTATGAGGAATTAGGGAAGCCATGCTCCCTCGCAGATGAAGCAGTGGAAGTCTGGAGGAAGATGTGTTTACATCCTTCTTTTCTCCCAGTGCTACAGCCCTCTCCACACCTGCACTTCCTAAACGAAACACCCAGGGGTCTTGTTAAAGTGCAGCTTCTGATTCAGGGAGTCTGGGTGGGGCCTGGGAATTAGCATTCCCAACAAGCTCCCATGGGATGCTGATACTGCTGGTTCAGGGACCTCACCTCCAATAGCAAGGATCTCTACAACGTTTCTTCATTGGCCAAAGACAAGCACCTGCATTCCCTGTTGTCCTCAAATGTTTTGCCTTTATCTTTTTTCTAAAGCGTAAGGGTTATGCAATTTTGATATGCATTCGACCTACTGATTCTGGACCAGGAGGAGTAACCATGAGACTTCAGGAGCCTCTGGATTTAGCCGAGGAATCAGTCAGGCCTAGACTGACTCGCCTCCCTTTCTGTGCAGTGTGTCGGCTGCTTGCTTCACCTCACTGAGCCTCAGCCCCACACAGGAGGTGGGTAACAGTTTCTACATCCTAAGATTGTTGAGTGTTAAGTGAGATAATGCACAGTGCCTGACACAGAGGGAGTGTTCAGTGCATGCTAGCCACTGCCATCTTTGTTTCTGTTATTATTTTCAGTGTGTATGGGCAGTGTTCATTATTATTTTCAGGGCTTCGGTATATTATTACTTCAGTGTTCATGTCACAGATACTGATAGAGTACTATCTGTTTTGTTGAGTTGAGGCCTCATTAGAACAGCATACAAGGAAATCCCCAAGGATAAACATCTTCAAACTTGGGCAAAGGTTGCACTGACTGTACATCTCTTTTGTTAATGCCCCTGTTGCCTGCCTCGGGATGTGAGTTGTTATGGTGATGGCAGGGGAGGGCGATAACATTATAAAATGTTGCACTGGGAGAAGGGACTTTTCATTTAAATGCATCTCAAAAAGAAAAAAAAAATCAACATTATTGAGTTGGCCTGTAGGCCTCTTCAAGATTCTAAGAGACATTGTGCATAAATATATCAATATTATCTCAAGATTTTGAAAGCGAGACTGGTTTCTATATTCTATATTGTCCTTGAACTCAAGGGGTCTTGGTTACAGTAGAGAGAGTTTCCAGGGACAAGTAGTAGAGAATCGTGATCTCTGGTCCTAAGTCTCTAGCACCCCATTCCCAGACCTGTACCCTGGACCACTTCTGACCAGTCTCCAAGCTCACTATTGCTCGTCCAAGCCAGCGTCCTCTGAGCTTGCCGTCCACTCAGCCTGGAATGCCACTGATCTCCTTTCCATCTACAGATATTCTACCCCCCACTCTTCATAGCTCAGATGCCCAGTCACCATCACTGCCCCTTCTTAGGTACACCCAAAGCACTTGTCCTGTCAGTCCAGCCGGCTCAGCTTTGGGTTCAAGTTTGTGTTTTAAGCATCTCTTCCTACCCCTTTGCTCTTCCTTCAGTTAAAGAGCAGCCCTGATCTGAAGTCAAATCCTGGAGTGGGAAAAGCAGGGTGCGGGGGAGGCATCCCTCGCTCTTACTCAAGCTCAGGGAACTCGATTATGTGAAAGCCCACCCGGCACATCTCCGGGGGGACAGGAGCAGGTAAGGCAGACTTGAAGGAGGGTGCACGCACCAAAGGACCGCAGGTTCCTTCGCTCCCTCTGAAGCCAGAGGCCCTACACGCTTCTTGCGTTTTCCCTGGTGGTAAGCTCTAGGCTTGGGATATCCAGATAGAAAAGGAAAACAGAAGAAGAGGTGCTCATGGCCCCCTCTCACCCTCACCTACTCTAGACTCTTCTCCCACCTGTGGGGCTCCCTCCTTCTCGCAGCGCGTCCCAATTCCACCCATTCTTTGGTGGTCACTTCACATCCCGCCTCCTAGGGTGGGGGGTGTCCCTCTCTGCTCCAGAAGGGTTCCTCTCCCCCACCCTCCTCAGAACCCCAGCAGCACTCAGAGCCAGAATCTAGGGCCCTAGGAATTGCTTCTTTTCTTAACCTTTGTTTTGTGTCAACTTTTCCTCCCCCAGGTCCATGGCAAGGGCCTTGGAGGGAGGGAATTGAAAACCTCCTGCGCTACCCACTGCCTTCAGCACACTGAGGATCTGGGGCCTGAGGGAGAGGGAACAGAGAGGACAGACACAGAGGCTCAGAAAGGGAGACAGAGACTAAGAGAATTAGACCATGACTGGTCAGAGATACAGAAAAGCACATGGTAACAAACAAGTAGCAGGCAGAAAGAGAGAGAGAGGAAAAAAAAAACATGGAGGGAGCCCCAGAGTCTCTGCCTCAAGCCCAGACTGCTGGAGCCGAGTCCTTGGGACCCGGTGCTGGGCATGAACGAGCCTCACCTGAATCCTCTGTCCAGGGAGACGCACTTTGCCTCATGCTGACAGAGGTTCATCCCGGGCACGCAGTGGTCGATCACCTCGTCGCACAGCTCACCTGGTGGGGCAGGTAGAGAGCCCAGGCATCAGGGAGGGTACCGGGGGGGATGCCCCGGCTAGAAGTCAGGTTCATCCAACCCCTGGCCAGGAGGTCACGCGTATCAGGAGCCCTGCATTTGCTCTTTTGGCATCTCCTTTCTCCTGTGCCTCAGTCTTGATTTCCCTGGCAGTGACCATGGGAAGACTGCAGGACCTCACCCGGGCACGGTCACTGCACCACCATTTGGCTATTTCACTTGATTATTTAGGGGCGGCGGCAGCTGAAACCACCCCTGACCTTGGGCTATGCTTATTTGTTTTTCCTTCCACACACATTTGTGGAGCACCTCCTGTGTGGCAGCACTGTGCTGGGGACACAACCGTGACCTGGCCCTGTCCCCCCTCCCCCCCATGGCTAGTGCGGGGGGTGTATCTACAAATAAGCAGGCAATTAATTACAACACGGAGCCGTCAGCGCGATGACGGGAGAACTCAGTGGAAACCCAGAGGCTTCCTGGAGGAGGGGACAGAGCTTAGCAGCACAGTCCACCTGTTACAGATAAGTAAGCCCCTTGGATTTTCTCAGAGAAGAAAATATGGAAAGAATGTGAAGTTCTGGTCTCTGGATACATCCCCTTTGAAATTCACAGCGTCAGAAAATGCCTAACAGGCCATAAATACCCAAGGATATAAAGCCCTGAAATCCACCACCTGAAAGTGTGTTTTGGGAATGTGGGATGTGGGAGGTAAGATAGGATGGCAGGGGGGAGGTCCCTGGCAGATGCGTCTCTGAGCTTTGCCCTTCCTCACATTCCACACCAACCCCCCACACAAGCCAGGTGGAGAGGGATCTAGAAGAAACAAACTTCCAGCCAGGGAGGTTCATTCAGAGGGCAGGCGTGGGCAGGAGAAGGCAGCCTGGGCCGCGGCTCCCAGGGGACAGGGCAGAGGACGGTCCTGAGGACGGCCGGGGAGTAAAAGCATGACAGGCACAGCCCCGGCGTCTGTTCTCTGTTGCGGTGAGGATAAACTGACCCCCACCCCGTCCTCGTTTTGCCCCGGTCTCTCAAGACCACAGAGAGCACTGTGCCTTCTAAGCCTCCCCTCATCTGTTGGAGACACCCAGAGAGGTGCGGTCTCGGTGGGGGACACTTTTTGACGTTTTCTGGCACAGACAAAACCACTACGTCCCATTCTCAGGAACCAAGCACCACAAACCAGAACTGCACCCCGGTCCACGGCAGACACAGGCGGGAAACCGCCTCAATGCGTGTTTCCTCAGCCCCCTCCACCCCTGCCCATTTGCCCGCCGTCAGTTCAGACCCGAACGGACCAAGACCACGATGCAAGTGCCTCTGTGCCGGCTTCAAACACCACCGGGGCTCCAGGGTTCCCGAAGGAGGGGATGAACACAAACCAAATGAAGAGACGGCTGAAGGGGCCCTGGGGACCTGTTCAAAGTGGGGAGGAGCTAGTGATTTGCAGGGGGGTGGGGTGGGGGTAGGGTGGCAGAGGGTGGACGAGCTGGAAGAGAGAGGGCCTCTGGGAAGCCCCTCATGACACAGTACCAGGTTTGGGGGATTCAAGACTTCGTCCAGAGGGGGACAGGAGGTGGAGTCTTTGGAAGGAGCTAAGCAAGTGGTACCCTTGTAACGCACGACAAGCCACAGCCCGCACACACCAACGCGCGCTCGGGCGTCAGGGGGCTCACCTGTGTAGTTTGGCGGGCACACACACACATAGTTGTTGATCCCGTCCACACAGGTGGCGTTGTTCTCACAGTCATTGTCCTCACAGTCGTCTGGGTTGATCTCACACCGCTGCCCCTCGAAGCCCAGGGGGCAGGAGCAGCTTTGGGGATGTGTGGGTGCGAAGAGGGCAGCCGGGGGTCAGGGAGAGGGGTGGGTTGGAGCGACAGAGGGGAAGGTGGGAGATAGAATCAGTCAGGTTTCTCCTCTGGATGGAGGTCCCGGGCAGCACGGTGGACCCAGGAGGTCTTGGGGTCCTGAGCAGGAAGACCCTCAGGAGCCTAAAAGGGCATCTCATTTAGCCCCCCGTCTCCAGGCAGTACTCCATCTCCCCTGGCCCTGGATGGCTACCTCGCCTGGGGGCAATTCCCATCGGCCCCGCCTCCTTCACCGCTCCCCAGCTGGATGTGGTTTCCTGGGTAGAGCTTAAATTCCTCCAGCTGTCTCCCAAGCAGCCTTTGGGTAGTCTCTTTTGTAGACAAGGAGAGAAAAGCAAAACGAACCCTGCCCTTTTGGTGATTTTCTACTCAAGGGCAGCCTTTTTATCTGGAGCGGGAGTAGGACATGGCTCAGGCTCTGCAACCAGGTTTCCTGGGAGTTAAATTCTGCATCTCAGTTTCCTCATCTGTTGACTGGTGCTACTATCTACCCCCAGGGTGGCTGCAGGCATTAAATGAGATTATACAAGTAAAACGCTTAGAAGGGTACACAGCACAGCGAAAATGTTCAGAACATGTTAGCTAGATTTAGTTCTAGGCACAACTACCCACCCCCTTAACCTTATCCTCAGGGATGCCATTTCTCCCTGTCAGGTATTCCTGCTACTTCTGAGCCCCCTCCAGCTTCTGGGGGCTGAGGGAAGGGTGGGAGGGCCCCTCTCCCGCCAACACTTTCTGGTGAGCCTGGCTTAAAACACCATAGATCAGTATGATGCATTTCCTTAACCTGTCTCTGGAGTGTTAAACCGCTTGGATCAAAACCTCACCCCCCCCTCCCCAACCACCGCCCGACCTTGGCCACATCGCCAGGATTAGGCATGCAAAGTAAGGCAGAACTGATGAAGTCAGTTCTGGGCGGCTGACAAGGGGCGAGGGGGCGCTAGGAGGATGCAGGTGGGAGCCGAGCGCTTGATTAAAGAAGCGCTGCAGGGAATCTCACTCTTTCTGTGGCCCATCCCCCCTCGTCAGGGACCCAGGGACATACACCCCATCCACGAACGTGTGTTCCAGCCTCAGACCTGGAATTCCAGGCCTCTCTCCATTTCAGAGACTGCTCTGACTTGGGCGTTTAGCTAAACAACGAAACTAAACTAATAGGGAGTGGATTTTTGTGGTCCTAGAATCCTAATTAACCTCCTTCCCTCTATGACCTGAAAACTGGGTCACATTTTCTACAAAAGGCTGGGGGAAGGGTCCTTGGGTCTGAGCTCTTGAGCTGGAGTAAAATCACTCTAAGTCCTTTTTTTTTTCTCTTAGGGACTCTGGCCATTCATGAAAAAGGTCATTTCTTCAGAGCCAGAGAGTGGGTAGTTTTCCAAAGATCTTAAACCACATTTTGCCTATTTTCCTCAAATGAGTTACTCTGACTCTCCCGGGAGCCTTAGGACTGCATAAATGTGGGGTGAGAGTGACTGGTGAGGGGAGCAGGGGTTGCTCATGGACTGGACAGAGGTGGGAAAGAGGCTAAAGTTTTTTTCTGTCCTCGTGGAAACCTTGTGGGAGGTGGGGCGGTGAAGGGGGGGAGCTATCAAGCTCCAATGTGTTCAAGAGCAATGTGTTCGCTGGAGGGACAGCTCTTTTTTGAGCAGAGAGACAATGTGTCAAGACTGGAGAAGCATCTGTATGAAGAGGTAGGTGATGCTTCCAGAATTCTGATCAGTAAGAGGTGTCATGGATTGAATGTGTCCCCTCGAAAAGATATGTTGACATCTTAAACCGCCCCCCCACCAGTACGTGAGAATGTGACCTAATTGGGAAACAGAGTCACTGCAGCTGTCATTTGTTAACTGAAGACCACATTCACTGGAGTGGGGTGGGCCCCTAATCCTATATGACTGGTGTCCTTATAAGAAGATGGCCATGTGGAGACAGACACAAGGGAGAAGGCCATGTGCAGCTGAAGGTAGACATTGGAGTGATGCCGCTGCAGGCCAAGAAATGCCAGAAACTGCCAGCAGCCATCAGAAGCTAGGAAGGGGCCAGAAACTGCCAGCAGCCATCAGAAGCTAGGAAGGGGCCAGAAACTGCCAGCAGCCATCAGAAGCTAGGAAGGGGCGAGGAAGAATCCTCCCTTGCGGGTTTCAGAGGGAGCATGGCCCTGCTGACACCTTCACTCTGGGCTTCTGACTTCCAGAGCTGTGAGAGAATCCATTCTTTGGTTCCAAGCCCCCCAGCCTGCGGTACTTTGTTATGGCAGCTCCAGGAAACAGACAGAGGAGGGACAAGGGAGCAAAGCCTCTGTCCGAACAGGTGGCTCTCCCTTTGCCAGCCTACCAGGTGCTGGCCTGAGGGGCAGTGCTTTCCTGCTGCTTGAGTAGCCCACACGAGCTATACCATCCCAGGGATGTGGGCCGCATTGCCTGCACCCTCCACCCCGTTTTCCTAATCCTGTGGGTCTGGGCCCTTTTCCTTGAAAACTGAGTCCTAAAAATATTTCCAGTTCCTTTGAAATCCTCAACAACACCTGCAGAGAGGGGAGCAACACAGTCGCCTGCAGGGGGCGCTCCTGTCCCTTGCCGAGGTGGGTCCCTGGGCTCGGGGGTGGCAGTGAGGGGGCACAGGGGACGGGGGGCAGAGCCAGGCTTTCAGTCCTGGAGGCGTGATTCCTGGCTGAGGCCAGGTGGCCACCACCGTGAGATTCCTGGGTGGTTTCTCCCCCCACCCCCCGGGGCTCTCAGTGGGTGAGAGTGCGTTGCTTGGCCTGCTCCAGGCAGGAAAACGAACTCTGCCTTGCATTTCAACATTTTAAGAGTTGATTCTGATGGGGCTGGCTTGGCAGATGGACACATGGGCGGCTGGGTTCCCTGGGGAGAACCCAGAGCCCAGAACCTGATGTCTTTCGCAGAACACGCAGCAACCCTGGTCAGAGGGCTTTTGATAATTAATTGTTTGCAACCTGAGCGCTAAGACCTCCGCACACAGCTTGCCACCAGATGCCCCTCCTTTACCGCCTGACCCACTGGCTCACTGGGGGTGCCAAACGGGCCAATTGCCACTGGTCTGCTTTGCCAGGGTAGGGCCCGGGAAACTGGACATGTGCACACAGCTGGGAGGGTGGGAAGCAGGGAGGGGCCTGAGGTTTGGCAGAGCTGCAGAAGGCCCGCTCCAAGGACAGGGATGAGAAGAACCTTAAGTGCCTTCTGCCCCTTTTCTTCCTGAGCTCTTAATGCCAGGGAGGAAAGAGGTGAGGTTTGGAGACTCAGGAATGAGTGTCAGGATATGGGACCTAGGGCCAATCAATTCTGTGCCTCAGTTTCCTCATCTGTTAAATGGGGATAGTACCCACCTGTACCGGATAGGGTCCTTGTGAGGATTTCAATGAGGCTTAGAGTCACTGCCTGGCACATAATGAGCATGTAATCAATGTCACCTATTATTATTGTTTTTTATGACACAGAAAAGAGTGGTGGAATTACCAGGCTGGCAGGTCTTTGAGCCATTATCCCATCCTACTCTGACTTTAGCCAGCAACTGTGGGTTCCCTTGGAGACCTCCTGGCTCTGGAGGCAGACTACGTGAATTCAGATTCCTGCACCAACGCTTACTGTGTAACTGCGGACAAACAATTTATCCCTTTGATGTCTCGACTTCCTTATCTGTACGAGAGGGATAGTAGGAGCTGCCTTATAGGGAGTGAAGAGCCTTGGAGTCATTCACATAAAGGGCCGGGCAGAGTGTGGGCACACAGCTGTGCTCCTTCAGCCTGCCCCAAGAGCCTGACCATGAAGACTGAGAGGAGGGAAGGCCAGAAGGTGAGCTGTTACCTGAACCCATCGTTGTGGCTCTCGCTCAGGTGGCAGGTGCCTCCGTGCAGACAGGGGTTCTGGAGGCAGGTGTTGATGGGCATAGTGCAGTCTTTGCCCTGAGGGGCAGGAGAGAGAGAAGCGTGTGGTTAGGGAGGCTTTCTGTGGCTGCCATGATGAAGAGACCCCTGTGGGTTCCCAGCTTCCTTTGGGATGAGGTCAGGGAGATGGAGGCCCTCCCTGGGACAAGCCTGCTGTGTGACCCAGAGAAAGCCCGAGGGAGCCCTTGCCTTTGATCACTCCGCAGTGAGGAGGGGAGGAATGCTGAACTCAGGAGTTTGGGCCCCAGCTTCACTACTTCCCAGACTTCACCCGCTTCTCGCCATCCTAACCTGTAGGCCGAGAGCAGGGGCTTTGGAGCCAGGAAGACCTGGTTTCATATTCCAGCTTCACCTCTTCCTGGTTGGCTGACCTTGATCTTGTATAATAAGCCTTTTAACTTCTACAAGCCTACCTCATAGAGCTCTTACCAGAATTAAACTAGACCTTTCAATAAGGAAGTGCTTAATCTTACATAACACATCTAGCACATAGTAGGCATTCTATAAATACCAGTAGATGATATTATTACTAGCCTCACTGAGGCTTAACGGTAATCCACAACTTGTAGGGTGGACTACGGCTGAAGTGTGGTCCACAGACCTTGGCCCTATAAAGTGACAGCCCCGCAGAGAGTCATCTTTGATTGGTCTGGACGTGGGCCCAGGTGTTGGCATTTAGTCTCAAGTTCTGCAGGTGATCCTGATGTTAGGCCAGACTGAGATCTCCTGTGAGAGAGAGTTTTGGGTCCCGTGGACCAGTGCTGCACCCAGGTCTTGGCCGGCGGTCCTCGGGAGGACCTCTGGGGTCTGGTGGCGGCAGGGAGGCATCTGCTGCGTTCGGCTGGGCTGTGGGCTCGGCGTGGGCGCCGTGCCAGGCGGGGGTGATCGCGGGAGCCCTTCCACTGCCACACCACCTGCTCGCCATCTGCCTGAGAAAATCCTCTTCCCTGCTCTGCCGCCGCCAGGCCTGTGAGGAGTAGGACTGGGCTCTGCCGAGTACTGCCGCCTTCTCACTGTCTCCACACCGAGCCTCGGGCCCTGTCTCCAGCAATCTGAAGGCAGGCCCGCGTCTGTCTGCTTCCTCTTCAAGCCCCCGTCACAAGTAAAGGGCCCGTCAGAGGTTTCTCGGAGGGGACGTGGAGAATGCAGTTCGGGTTGGGGTCTGGTTGTATCCTTAACCAGAGCAACGTGGGATCCCTTTCAGAAAGTCCATGTGTCGATGGAAACTGCGAGGCTCATTCTCTCATTTATGGAGCACATTTTCTGTTCCAGGCCTCACGCTAAGTTTTGTATTGCGTATAATGTTCGTAACACCCCTGCAAGTTCGGTATGGTGGTTATTACCCGCATTCTTACAGAGAGGGAAGGCAGACTCGGAAAGTGAGGCGCTGTACCCACGATCGCACAGCAGTGAGTGGAACAGGCACAGCTGAACCCGACATCCAGTCCAAAGCCAGCGCTGGGAACCGCGATGCTATGCTGGGCACTTATTCTGCCCCTCTCAAAACACGGGCTCTGCAGTAAGGCCGGTCTGAATGCACATGCTAGTCTGGCTGCTGCTACGGGCCTTGAGGAAATTACTAGTTCTTTCTGAGACTTTTCATCATCTGTAAAATGGGAATAATGACGCCTACCCCACAGAGTTAAGGAATGATTAGAAATCACACTCATATAAGGCACCTGGCAGGTAATGGTAGCTCCATAATTAAGAGCTATTCAGATAATGACCATGGTGATCATGGGGCTCTGAGACAGAGCTGAATGTGGGTAATGAAAAGACTTTGTCAGGTCTTCGGTTGTTGCTAAGTAGTTCACGTGTGTGCGCGTGCGTGCGTACGTGTGTGTGTGATGAATGGGCCATGGATCGCGGGACTGGAGAACCCTGAGCAGGTCAAGGCAGGGACTCCATAGCCCCTGCCTGGGCCAGCCTCTCTGCTCTGGGGACTCTCAAGTACCAGGGACTCCAGGGGGATTCCTCCCCTGGGGATGGGGGAGGGGGAGGTGTCTCCTCCAGCCCCTTATGCCACAGAGCACTGAAATCCAGGAGGCAGAGCCTAGCCCTTGATCATGTGGTAACTGGGCCTGGAGGTGGGGATTTCTGTCACTTACATGTTCGTGAGAAAAAAAATCACCGTTGTCAACGCCTGGTCAATTAGTTCAGTTCACCTCTCTTCAGCCTCATTTTGCTCAAATCCACTAGATTGGGGATGCTTCTCGGCTATCCCCCATGACCCCCTCCCCAGTGTGTGTGAGTGTGTTTGTAAAGGTTGTGCCTGGGGCTTCTAGCTTCCTTTACAGGAAACCAGCAACATGCTACCTGTTCCTGATGGCCCATTCCACACCCTGGTATTAGGGACCGGCATAGACAGTAAAGTTAAAAGGCATCCATATGACAGCCGCTGAGCACTTACTGAATGTTAGGTACTGTCCTAGGTGCGCTGCATGTGTTACTGTACACTTGATTCTCACAGCAAGGCTGTGTGGCAGGTCCTAGTGTGCAGATGGGAGGCCTGAGGCGCAGCCACTGGCCGTCACCACCCAGCTAGGGAATGACAAAGGGAATGACAAAGCCAGGATCCACACCTGCTGCTCTGTGTAAATCCACAGCCTGAGTTTTCTCCACTGAATTAATACAAGGGAGTTTGAGGATCCAGGCGTTTGAGCATGTTTGCTGAATTTCTAGTCTTCCCCTACAATATGTATGTGTGTGTGTACGTATGTGTGTGTATGTACGTGTGTGTGCAGGGGCGTGGGTATGGGACTCCTGTGGGTGTGAGGCCTGGGGTTGGCTGCCTGGGGCAGGGAGGCTGTCCGACTGGCCTCATAGGAAGCCTTTGGCTCTCCTGTCTCAGGCTCAGGCCCATAGGTGGCACTCTGACACAGTCTATTGGAAGCACAGCTACAGCTGAGAAAGCCACCAGGGAGCCCTGTTCCCCAGCGGCAGTCTGCCCCTCAAGCTTGTCACTATACGCATAAATCCCCCTGGGGACAGGACACCCGGGGATGCCAGCTCCCTCCTGCTCAGCCTGTACCAGGTGGGTGCATCAGACAGGCTGGGGACTGTCTTGAAATTCTCGACGTGCCTAGTGCCTTCAGATGGGTGCCCTGGGATGGCTGGAATCTGGGAAGCCGGGAGGGTCCTGGGGAAGAGGCCCCAGTCACGGCTTTGCTGACCCCAGGTGAGGTGCAGTGAAGGGTTCAGCTATTCAGGAAACCTCCAGGCACAAGTGTGGGGGCTTTGGAATCATGTAGCCCTGGGTCTTAACCCAACCCTACTGCTTACAAGCATGGGCCAGTGAGTCAAGCCCTTTCAACAGTCTGAGGCTCAGTTTCCACATCTGTAAAATGGGAATCAATAAGTCCATCCTCACAGGGGAAAAGATGACTAAAATGCCAAGCAGAGTGCTTGGCACATCATCCATACTTTATAGATGTTAATATGGAGGCAGGATAATGTGTTCTAGATGGTGCTGGGTGAGAAGAAAGGAGGGAAGGGTTATTCTGGAATTAGCCTGGATTTCTGGGGAGGACAGGAGAACTGGGATCTCTATCCCAGCCCTTATTGGCTGATCTGAGCCTGTCAACAGTGAAGGCTGGACTTTTAATCCTTCATCCCTGTATCCTCCTCAAGCTGGAATCAGTGCTTCCAGGGCTGGCTGTCCAGCGGGCAGGGAAGGGAGGTGGGGGGAGGACCTGGGAATCACCCTGGAGGGAGGTCAGTGTGGTGGGTTCAAGGGATGCCTCTACTTGGAGGTACTTTAACTCTCTGAGACTTAATTTCCCCATGTTCAAGAAAGAAAATACAAATATTACATTTCCTCCTTATCTCACTGCATCACTGTCAAGACTCTATGGGGTCCTCTATGATGGGTGTGAATGTGATACGGCTGGGTAGCCCCCAGCAGTGCTGGGGAGCACAGGAGAGTTGCTGGCAAATGCTGTTTTGGAGTGACCTGTAAAGTGGACTTATCCACTGTCCTTGGAGAAGGGAGGGTCAGCAGTGAACAGTGCCCCCTTCCTGGGCCGTGGATGGTAGGGGGCGGGGCCTCCTGTCATACCTTGTAGCCGTAGGGGCACGCGCAGCGGTACCGCTCCACGGGATCCTGGCTACATGTCCCGTTGTTCTTGCACGGGCTGGAAAGGCAGGCATTGCACTTGGCCACAATGTTGATGTCCACTGGCCCTGGACAGCAAAACCACAGTGTTGGTGGCAGGTCCCCAAGTAGGCTCACTGTCACACCTCCCTCCCCCTCTGCTCCGGCCCCTTCCTCAGTCAGCTACCAGCCCCTCCCATCTCTGTCCAGAGGGCAGCTGGCCCTCCGCAGCTAGCACATCCAGTCCAGCTAGAGTCCCATTAATTCAGCCATCATCCAGAGAGGAAAAAATCACAGCGGGACATCATTCAGAAGCACTTCTCAGTCAAATCAATTACTGTAATTAGCCTGATCTGATTTTGGTGCTAATCTGCAAACAATGCACCACAATTAGAAACCCCTTGTGTATCTCTTTATGTTTGGGGAGCTCTGGGCCCAGGCTCCATTTGGACCTCCCATTTTTCCTTCCCCAAACACCCCTCCTCATGGAATAGTCTGTGCAGGGCTAAGGAGGGCACAGCGCCTGAGCCAAAGGCACACATCACATAGGAAGTTCTCCTTGTAGAACCCTTGAGTCGGCAGGAAGAAGTAAGAAATGGCCCCGGAAGACACAGCGACGATGCTGATGAGGGATTACAGTTTCAACTGTGTCCTGCTCTCCTCGGCCATCAGGGCTGGAGGGAGGGAGGCCACGTCCCTACACAGAGCTTTGTAATGCAGCTTTTCGCTGCAGCCAGTGTTGACAAAGCCCTGGATAATCAGGCCCTATTTCATGTCAGGACTTTAAATGATCCCAGGATAACAGTCATCAGTTTGGAGATTGGGTTGAGATTGACGGCAGGGTGAGTCTGACCATTTGTGGGTGGGGTGAACAGAATAGGCTGATTGAGAACCAATGCCAGCTGGCTCAACTCTGGCTTCACCGAAGAACAGAGACATCGTCTGTTCCAGGGAAACTATGTGTTCCAGGGACACAATGAAGTTTTAGAGGTAAAGTATATCTGTAAATCAGAAGAAACATTGAGGCCTTTAGGAGATGAGCAAAGGACATTAACAAGCAAATGTGTAGTACAAACGGAAAGTAAATTTTGGGGAAAAAAAATAGTTCCCCCAATAATCAAAAACAAAATATGAGGGGATATAATATTTTACCTATTGAATTAGCAATGATTACAAAATGAGATAAAATAATGCAAGGATCTGATGAAAAATGCACTCAAATGATGCTACTGGGAGTGAAAATTGGTTACAACCCTTTCTGGAAATCAATTTGACATTAAGTGTGAAAACCTTAGTAATGACCATATACTTTGGCTCAGTAATTTCTGTTCTCTGAATCTTATTTAAGGACATAATTTTAAATAGAGAAAGACATGTATGCAGCCGTGGTAAGAAAAAAAAATGGAAATACTCTGAAAGTTCAAAACCAGGAACTGGGGCTTCCCTGGTGGCGCAGTGGTTGGGAGTCCGCCTGCCGATGCGGGGGACGCGGGTTCGTGCCCCGGTCCGGGAGGATCCCACATGCCGCGGAGCGGCTGGGCCCGTGAGCCATGGCCGCTGAGCCTGTGCGTCCGGAGCCTGTGCTCCGCAACGGGAGAGGCCACAACGGTGAGAGGCCCGCGTACAGCAAGAGAAAAACAAACAAACCAGGAACTGGTTAAAGAAGTTATGATGGAGTGTTACAGCTTGGTGGTTGAGATCATGCACTCTGGAATCAGAAAGACCTGGCATTCTCTTAACTGTGTGATTTTGAGAAGTCATCTAACCTCAGTAAGACTCGGTTTTCTCATTTTTAAAAGAATACTACTAAAGTAGACCCCACAGAGGTGCTGGGGAATTAAATAAATGACTCCATGGAAAGTGAGAATTAAATGAAATAATACATGCAAAAGTGCTTAACATAATGCCTGCCACATAATAAGAACCCAGTAGTAGTTTGTTATAATAATCATGCAGTCAAATCAAAATCTCATGTGCCCAAAATGTGCTGTAGTAAAACGGGAAAATGCTTATGCTCTACGATCGTTGGGTAAAAAATGAAGGTTAAAGATTTTCTCAACTAGGCAAAAACATGTAGAAATGGCAGCAGAGGGACTTAGGGGAGCGAACGACAAGTGGACCCTCAGGTGCAGGTCCATATCAGCTTCAGCACCTGAGTCTTCGTGTGGCCAATGGAAGAACAGGGCAACGGCTTTAGAAGTCACACCTGTTGAGATGCCTAGCTCTGACAGGCTGCTGGGGACACAGCAGACCCTGCAGGGGGCAGGGAGGGGTGGAGGGGTGAGTCAGCACCTACCTTTGCACTGGAAGCGGTGGGTGGGCGTGGTGAGAAGGAGTCGGTCAGCCATGGGCTCGGGGCTGCTGCAGCGGGCGATGCCAGGCTCCTTGTACCCGGCCTTCACCCACTCCGACAGCCAACGCAGGCTGCAGTCGCAGTGGAGTGGGTTGGTTCCCAGTGCCCTACGAGGCAGAGCAGGAAGTCAGGCTCCCCTGCCCAGCTTGGCCCATAGGCCCCGTAGTCTTGGTCCTCTGGAAAAGCAGAATTTTCAGACTTTGGCCAGATTGGGGGCGTCTGACAGGAGGACCAGCAGAGACTTCACTGGGGAAGTCAGTAACTCCAGACTGTACCTCCAATCCCTGCAGATGTTTCAACCCCACCCAAGCCCCTCCCATCCCCAAGGCTTTGCTCTCACCTACCCTGGTAAGATTTCATCCTCAACTCACCCCCAATCTCAGCCCCTCCAGGAGGCTTCCTGGACCTCTGGCCACTGATTACCTGGCTCTCTTGCCCCACTAAAGGTTGCACTGGAGGATGTACTCTGCAGAGAAGCTTTTGATACCCAGCAACCTCGGAAGCAGCTTCAGACCACGGAAGGAGCTCAGAACATGCCACCCCCAAATATGCTGCTTTGTCTATTTGGCTATTTTGAGCTGAAGGCACTTGAGAAACAGCAGATGCTGTTTCTAGCTAAAAGCAGGTCACATTTCCTATGAGAAAGGTACCCTTCCCGGGCCAGGAAGAGAAGGGAGTTGATACCAGAATGGATCTGTACAAACAAACCTACTAAAATAACGCTGATTTTCCATCAGTTTCTGCGTGATTTCCTAGTCCCGGTCCCATGATTTACCGCCCCTAGTCCAAGCTCCTCTGTCGTGTCAGAGCCCCACGCTTCATCATTCTTTGTGTAAAAATGGTATATAAGCTTGGGGGCCCAATGGCTTCTTTGGGTTTTCATTCTCCTTTTGAAGACTCCCACATACTCATAAAAATATTAAATACATTTGTATGCTTTTCTCCTGTTAATCTGTCTTATGTCGGGCTGGCCACAGAGCCTAAGGGAGTAGAAGGAAGGTTCTCCTCCCAGGCACCACTCAGCTTACAAGTGCAGGGGAGGGAAATGGTATCATCCAGTGCAGACACCTCCAAAGTGCTGTTTGAGGCAGAAAATACGAAAACTTCTGCTGATTTTTAACCATAGCCTTTAACATTTCTATTTTTTGAATGTTTTATAATATGCATACATATCAGTGTTGTATATGTGCACAATACAAAAATAATTAAATATACAGACAGCAGGTATACAAACTCAAGCATTTTCACTGGCAGAGGTATGTAATACCTAATATTTATGGGCCTCAGTCTCCCCTGTGTAAAATGGGAGGGGACTACCTGATGCCGAGTGTAGAAAGAATATGTGCTTTGGCGTCAAAGGCAAACCTGGATTTGAACCAGGTCTCTGCCACCTACTAGCTGTGCAAAACCCTTGGACCAGTTCTTCAGCCTTTCTTAACTTCAGTTTCATCATGTCTAATAAGGAGATAAAAATGCCTTACTGCTGTAAGAAATATATGAGATAATTCATCTAAAGTGTTGAGCACATAGTAAGAGTTTTATGTTCGTTCTTATTAAATATTTACATTGTTTACATAATTGATTATGTCTTTGAAGGCATCCGAAGCAGAGAACACACAATGTGCACAATGTGGGTACATTTTTGTAAATAAAACACACTCTATTCATAGGGAAAGAACCATACTGAGGTGGTAACACCGATAGTATTCTCTGGCATTATAATCTTTTCTGTTTTGAGGAGATGCATGTGGGGGAGAAACAGGGCTACTTACAGATGGGAAAGAGAGGTCAGGTCATTGAAGGAGCCTTCGGGAACGCTGGAGATGTCGTTGCCATGGAGGGTTCTGAAGCAGAAGCACAGGTCAGAAGGTTAACCCCCAGTAACAGCGCTGAACTCAGTACACTCTCTTGGCGTCCCAGGCTGGCCCAGTCCTGCCTCTGAGCATGCAGAGCCCCACTGCCAGCAGCAGGAGGGGAATGTCTCCTTCACGTCACGTGCACGGATGTTTCCGTGCCCAGATCAGCAGCAGGGATGTCGGGAGTAGAGGGTTAGGGAAAGACAAAGATGAATCAGGCAGACTTGGGATGGAATCAGAAATCAGTCCCTTTCAGCTTTGGAACACTGGGTGAATTACTTTCCTTTTCCTGGCCTCCATTTTTGTACCTGAAACATGGAAACAGAGAGCAATCTAGTGAAGGCACGGGGTTTCAGAGATAATGTGAAGAACTGTGGTTGAGACCAGAAGTTCTGGAGCTGGGCTGCTTGCATTCAAACCCTGACTCTGTCACTTACCAGCTGTGTGACTATGGGGAAAGTTACTTACCCTCTCTGTGCCTTGGTTTCCTATAATAAAATGGGAATGAAAGAAAGTAAAAAGATTTGCCGCAGAAGGTACCTTCGGTTGTGGGTGCATTAGTCCACGTAGAGCCTGGCATTTTCTAAGCACTAAATGGTTAACCTTATTAATATTTGTAAAAGGTCTTGAGCAATGCCTGGTACAGATCAAGAAACTGGTTCCCTTCATATTCACCTAGAGAGATTTTAGGGAGACTGAGAAATGCTATCAATCCCAGCTCAGAAGACAAAGGGAAGGGGGCACTCAGCTCCTGGGGAGACTCCCTGGAGCCGGACACTCATCTTTATGGGAAAGGGTGTGGCATTACCCACACACCTATGTGGGTGTTGTTCTTGTGTGCACCTGAGTGCATTATCCGACAGTGTGTCCGAGGGGCCAGGCAACCTGCTTGGCTTTAATCATGCCTCTCTCCACCCTGCGGTGTAATAGCTGGGAGCTATGCTCACTTGCAGGGTGGTGGCACCTACTGACCTTTCAATAAGTGCCTGGAGAACGGGTTTTTGAAAAAAAAATGGAAGGAACATGGCTCCGCTGCTCAAGTAACAACATGAGCAAATCCACAATTCATGGGTTATACCCTCCATGGAAGGGTTAGTCATCCACTGCATATAAAAAAATCCCCAAACTGCTGACTCACTTTGGGGCTGGCCCGTGAAATGCAAGGAGTGACATTCGTAGAAACTCAAAGGTTTCCTTAGTGGCTGCGGGGCACCGTCCCCTGGGCTGTGAAGGGAACCCTAGTTAAACAAAGGGGGTGATTAACGTTGACTGTGACAGTGTAAACAGGATAGTAACTTATGAATCTGCTCTTCTGTTTTCCTTTTAGCTGATGTTAGCTTGCCCTGGGTCTTCAGCTGAAATATAGATGTGAGCTTAATTACACTTAATAATGAGCAGAGCCTCTCAAGCTGACTGAGCATCAGGGCTAATACACATGCAGATTTCTGAGGCCCATTCCCAGAGATTCTGATTCAGTGGGTCTGGGGTGGGGCCTGAGGTTCTGCATTTCTAACACCCACGTGCTAGCCCCCCACCCCCACCCCAGATCCCTGGTCTCCCTGAATGGCAGGGTGAAAGCTCTCCTTGAAGCTTAGGCAGCCAGGACAGCAGGATGGGGGTACCCAGTCCTCTAAAGAGTGTTCGTGGAAGCTTCTCACCAACCTGAGTAAGAAGGGGCTAGAAGCACTTCCTCACACTTTTATCAGTATCATTTAGTCTCTAATCCATGTGGTTACTTATGAATCACACTGGCTCCCGCCTGCTATTAACTTGGATGACTTCACGGCTGCTTGCTGTTTGGCGAACACACTCAGCCCCGCTGTTAATCATTTCTGAATGCGGCTCCGGCCCCTGGAGAGGCACAAAGCCCTAATTTAAAAACACCAAATGACCCAAAGGCAGCTCTGGTACTGTGACTCCTGCAAGTCACACTGCCATTTATTATGAGCTGATCCGCTGAGGTCTCGATAAACTGCAGAGTAATGGGGCAGTAATTTACTGGGACAATGCTAAAGAAATCTGCCTACACTGCAGGCTCTGGCTCCTGGTTTGGCCCCCGAAGAAGGACTCTTGCATGTCCAGCCACCCTCCTAAAGGATGCCAGGGGAATGGCACGAATGTGCCCTCCCAGGAAGCACTAAGCACTCCCCCTTTCCCTCTCGTTCTCCCTCACGCCTCACAGGGAGCTGGTGCAGGCAAGCAACTCTGAACTGGGAATGACTCATCTTCAAGCATCCGGGACTCTTTTTTCCCTCCTCACTCTTAGGAGGTGTTAAGGCAGACTAGGGAATTTCAGGATGCAGATGAGGACATCATGAGAGCAACTGGAGGGCATAACCATCCCCTGTCAGTTCTAGGTTGCCTGAATCTGGGTCTCCGAATCTCTAAGTGCTCACGGTTTGTACGACAGATGACGGGAGCTATCCTCATCCTAAATGTGGGATGGGGTGGGTGAATTCTCTTCTGAGCAACACAGGCCACTCCCAGGTGACCTGGGGTTTAAGGTCTGGAGTCAGACAGCCTGGGTTCGAACCCCTATTCTGATAATCACTGTGTGACCTGAAACAACTGACATCATTTCTGTGCCTCAGTTTTCTCATCTCTAAAATAGAGGAATTCTTAGTATCTACTTATAGTAGATAGCTTTTGGGGGGTATGGGTTGATCAACATCATTCTCCTCTTCTCTGTAACAGTTCCTCCCTCTTCCATAGGGAATCACCCCTCCCGACTTCTGAGTCCAAGTGGTCTGGCCTCATGGGCAGAGCTATGGACCAGGTCTACCCAATCGGAGTCACAGTGATTGGTTTGAGGTTGAGTATGTGACCTCAGTAGGCCACTGAGAGATATTTCTGGGGCTTTCCTTGGAACTACTAGGACAGAGGCAGTTTCATTTTGAGAGGCAGAAAGAGATGCATTTCTGACAGTGCCACTGGAGTACCTGCATCCAGCCACAGAATCTAATACCTACTACTGCATTTTTCAGTTACCTGCATCGATAAATTCTCTTTTTTCTGCCTAAGGTGGTTTGAACTGATTTTCTTTTCCTTTAGTCAGGAAGGGATCTAATATACTGCTTCCTAAGCTAGGATTTAAAGATACAGTGCAAGGGGTTCAGCTGGTGCAGGATGCAATGCAGGGGCAGCACACGGTAAGCCCTCACTCGGGTCAGCCACGATTATTGCAAGCATCGTCATGACTCCTTCCCCCCCTCTATGTTCTTGGACATATTTGGGGCCATTCCTCTCAAGGCGTTACCCGCTTAGAGTAGAAGCGTGAAGGTATGCAGCCTATCATCCCAAAGGAGCCCCGTGGAGGATTCCAGGAGACACACTGAACTTTGGCAGAGCTGCCCTGTGTCCATCACCTTTCGGCCCATGTCTTTCATGCCACCCCACTCATTAATTCTCATCCCAGGCCTCTCTGGGCAAGGAAAAAAAACACTCCATTTTTTAAAAGGTCATGTCCCCCCGCAGTCTTCAAGAAAAGTCTGAAATGAGAGGCAATAAAAATAGATGGGGGCTTCCCTGGTGGCGCAGTGGTTGAGAGTCTGCCTGCCGATGCAGGGGACATGGGTTCGAGCCCTGGTCTGGGAGGATCCCACATGCCGCGGAGAGACTAGGCCCGTGAGCCACAACTACTGAGCCTGCACGTCTGGAGCCTGTGCCCCGCAACGGGAGAGGCCGCGATAGTGAGAGGCCCGCGCACCGCGATGAAGAGTGGCCCCCGCTCGCCACAACTAGAGAAAAGCCCTTGCACAGAAACGAAGACCCAACACAGCCATAAATAAACAAATAAATAAACTCCTACCCCCGACATCTTAAAAAAAAAAAAAAAAAAGATACAGTGATGTCTGGGTAGTAGCTCTTTAAAAAAAAAAAAATAGATGATAACCTACGACAGAGCAGGATGGAAGGTGGTGGAAAGAACACTGGGCTAGAAGCCAGGAGACATGGGTTCCAGCCTTGGTCTGCTCCCACCTTATGGCTAGTCAGCAGCATCTCCTGCTCCCACACCCAGAAGCCACATTGCAGCCACACCTGGAGCTTCCTGTATATCCCACGCCTCCACCCCCATGCACATGCCCTGCCTGACTTCCAGGCTTCTGTCCAGTGCATTTATATTTTCTCTGCCTAGAATGTTCTTCACTCCCATCCCTTTTTGGGTAACTCCCTCTGGCATCCCAGACTCGGCCTTGGGAGCAGAAGTTAAGAGCAGTGATTCTGAGAGTAAACAGTCTTGGGTTCAAATCCCATCTTTACTCTCGCCTCGTTGTGTCACTTTGGGAAAGCTCCTCAAATTTGCCAAGCCTCTGTTTCCTCATCTGGGAAATGGGGATAATGGTGGTATATTCTTCAGAGAATTGATGGGAAGAGTGAATATGACAATGTAACTAAAGCATTTAGCCCAGTGTGCGGTGCATAGTCAAGGTTTAACAAATGTCAGCAGTGATAACTATCTCTCAGAAAGTCTTTTTTTTTTTTTTTTTTTTTTTTTTTTTGCGGTACGCGGGCCTCTCACTGCTGTGGCCTCTCGCGTTGCGGAGCACAGGCTCCGGACGCGCAGGCTCAGCGGCCATGGCTCACGGGCCCAGCCGCTCCGCGGCATGTGGGATCCTCCCGGACTGGGGCACGAACCCATGTCCCCTGCATCGGCAGGCGGACTCGCAACCACCGTGCCACCAGGGAAGCCCAGAAAGTCTTTTTGATGGCCAGTACTGGCTTCCGTGCCTCTCACTTGTATTCCTATGGCTCTTTCACAGACATCACCCTATACTGTAGTTGTTTGTCTATTTCCTGTTCTAGACCGTGTGATCTCTGAAAGCAGGAACTGTGCTACATTCACTATTTGTGCCCCACCCGCTGCGGTATTTAGCATAGCATTTAGCTCACAGTGGGCATTCAGGAAAGGATGAAGGAGTGAATGATGAGCAAGTCATTAAACCATTCTGAATCTGCCTCCTTGTCTTATAAATGAGTGGTTTGGACAGGGTTTCTGAGAATCACTCCCCACTTCTAAAATTCATAATTAAACTTTTTCTTTTTTTTTGGTGGCACAAAAGGGCCACACCAGGACCACAAGGAGTCACCTTTTGGCTCACCAGAATTGCCTGATGTTCAATAGCTGGTCAAAAATGGAATGGGGTTGTCTGGGAAGCGAGCGAGCTCTTAGTCTCTGAAGGTAATCTAGCAAAAGGGCAAATGGAGCCCTTTGCAGAGATGTTGTAGGGAGGGTCCATGCAACCAGCTGAGCAGGGTGAATAGCCACATGTGCATAAACAGCAAGCAGCAAGTCTTATTTCAGGGAACACGAGCTAAAAAAAATATGGATGATGAATGATAATCCTGCTTGTTCCCTCACAAGCACACGCGGACACAGTCCTGGCGCTGATTCCAGGTGGCCCTCCTGCAGCTGGGGCCGGGGCATGACAGGGGACCACACGCACGCGAGGCGTGTGGCTCGGCGTGGGGCAAAGATCAGGGAACACACAGATCCCCGAGAAAGGACTAGAATGTCCAGGAGGATGTTCTCTTCCGGCTATTTTTAGATTAGGAGTGAGGTAGGAGAAGCATATTTTCACACAAAGTTTCGTTCTCGAAGCTCCTTGACCAATATCCTGTCTCTGAAATGTATTCATATCCACCCCCCCACACACACACACCCCCACACACCCAGCCCCGCCCCCCCACCCCCCACACACTCTCTCCCCCTCCTTCTCTCTCTCCTTCCTAAATGTCAGGTCTTTCTTGCTGCTTTCCAGAACGTTTTTTGGCCTTTGTCTATGGCTGAACCTTGCCGCTCATCCTCCTTCCTCACCCCAAACTGCCAGCATCCCTGGGTCTCTGGTTATTTCTGAAATTCTAATCAAATTAATGAAACCCGTTAGAAATGAGAAAAGAATATATGAATGACCACATGCAGTTACAGGTACTGCAATTTCTGATTTCCAAAATCCTGTTTTGCTTCCCAACCTCCCAAATTATAAATGTTACTGCCTTCATTTATCTTTAACTTTGTCTTCATTTATCATAGAAATGATTTGATATTACCCGTTAGCTATCAATGGTTTTTTTCATTTATTTGCCCATGTTCCCTTGTAGTCCTTCTTCATGGTTATCAATGTTATAATTGATATGGTTACAGTTACTAGATGGCAGTGTGGAAACCTGTTTCACATAGTGTTATGTGGAAAAATAAACCTAATTTGTATATATGATACAATTGTACATATATAGTTATAATTGTAACAATACACAAATTAGGTTTATTTTTCCACGTAATGCAATGTGGTAAACAGGTTCCCACTCTGCTATTCGTTTTCCTCTTTTAATAATTGCACTGCACCGACTGGTTGCATCATGCTTTACTTAAATATTTCCCCACTGTGGCCTTCTGGGTAATATTTAAAATTTAGGTTAAAAATAACAGTTCAACCAAGATCTTAATGCAGAGAACCTTTCTCTCTTTTTGGATACCCTGTCGTAAAAATTCCTAGATGTGCAATTACTGGGAGAAAGGATACAAATATCATAAAAGAAATGCAGCCCATAAACATTTTAATTTTTCCTGCCTTGGCCCTTATGCAGAAAATGCTTGCTCCCCACTGAGGTAGATAGTTGGAAGGAGGGCCTCTAAGATCCTCTTTTATCTATGAGAGCCCATGATTCTAAAATGATGGTGCGGAAAGCCTACTCATTCTGAATTCAAGAAGCAAGCACAAGTGTGTTGGATGTTTTATGTGGACTCCTGGTGAACTAATGACAGCACTGGTTCTGGAGTGACACCAACGAGGTGCTGAGGAAGGAGGAAATCCTGGACAGGGGGGTGATGTGCACCCCACCACCCTGGTAGACAGACAGATGGACAGGCAAACGTTCTCTTTCTCCCTTCCACATGTTGAGCTGTCCCAACTAGCACTACTCTAATTATGAACATAGGCACACGGATCCCATTGAAATGGCAGGCCGCACCCCCTGGCAGCCAAGCTGTGCCCAGAACTGGGAGACTGGGATGGGGGACAATAGACTGGGATTGAGGGGGGATGGCGGCGGGGGGGGGGAGGGCAGCAGGTCCAGCCCCAGCCAATGAGATGAGCCCATCTCCCGTTGTGTTCAACTCGAAACAGGGAAACGGTTCTGCTGATGTTTCCATTCTCGAGCTCCCCAGAGAAGATAGATAATAAATAAGTGACAGTAACAGATTGCACACTGTCAGCACGGGTACTTCTTTGCCCCCCACAGAATTGATTTTTAATAACAGCACAGATGACATGTGGCGGGTGTTGTCGCTGACACTGGTGTTTTGTGGGCCTCAATAAATCACATCAGCCTGGAGGCTCCGAAATGGACCTGCTCATTGGGTGCTGTTTGCCGACCGTGACTGGGTCCTGGGAAGGATCCCGGGGCTGTGAGTCAGGAGGCTGGATTCTGCAACCTCCTGACTGCTGAATCTTGGGCCAGCGACTTCACCAATCTGGGCCTCAGTTTTCCCATCTTTAAAATGGGCATAACCCTGCCAACCACACAGCACTATGAGGCAATGACCATGAAAAGCCCCATAAAATATGGTTTTCACTATTATAGTCATAATGGGCCAGAAGCGAAAGAAGTTGATAGGTTTGGGGGCAGAGTGTCCGGCATCTCTGTTCTCATGGGAATATCATTCAAAGGGTCCTCCCTTGCCAACAAAATAGGTGCAAGATGGGCAGGCAGAAATATCAGGTGACAATGGGCCCAGGGTTGGGGTGGTAGTGAGGTGCCATTCCTGCTCTTACAAGTGCTCATGTGAGAATAGCCATAACAAATGAATATAAAGTGTTTACCACGGGCCAGACCTGTGCTAAGTGCTTTACGTACAGTATCTCATTTAATCCTCATAAGACCCTGTGAGGCCATTACCATCGTTATCTGATTTCATCATGAGAAGACACACAGCTAGGGAGGGGCAGAGCCATGCCTGGAAAGCAGGGGACTCCATGGCTATCTTGCCTTTGCTCAGAGCTCATCTGCCTCAGTTGGCTGTCCACTACCCTTGTGCAGGCCAGGGCCAGGCAGGTATCCTAAGGTGACAAGAGGTGGGTGGGTGATGTGGAGGCTGCAGACTGCAGAACTCTGTTCAAAGGGGCGGGGCGGCTCAGCCCTGCAGGAATGCAGAGGGGAGCCCTGGGAGGCCAGGTCTCTCCATTTTCCAAGAGAGTGTAGAAATCAGGATTTATATGAGAAACCTCCTGATATTTAAATGTTGGCAACTTATTAAAACTTTAAAGATACTTTATGAGTCGACTCAGTTGGGAACGGACGGCTATGTGTGTGCGCTGGCCCTGGCCGCTGGCTTCCAGCTTGGGCTCTCCGCTGCATGAGCTTGGTTTCCTTGCGGAGGTTCACAGTGTTAACGTCGCCCTTCTGAAGCCAGAGGGACCAACTGTGATGTAATGATCACCAGAAGAGCGGCCAAGTGCTGCACAGCGTGCTCTGCTAGGGTGCAGAATATAATTGCATAGAATTGCAGATCCTAATCCTCGCAAGGGATGTGCTATGGATCCCATTTTGCACATAAAGAAGTAGGAGCTCGGAGGAGTTAGTGATCTGTGCCAGGTTCCACAGAGGAAGTGAGCTGGAACAGGGAATGACCGACTCTTAAGCATGAGCTCTCTCCGCCCCACTGAGCAAATTAAGAGTGTTGGGTAGGGGAGGGACGCATGGCGGGCAGGGTGGGCTTTGAGCAAAGGAAGAGCAGGGAACAGGAGTGCTCAGTCCTGCCTGCTGTTACCCAGCGAAGTATAAGTTGAAGTCGGCGCACTGGGGTACTTACAGCACTCGGAGGGACCGCAGCCCATTGAAGGAGTGGATGGGGATGCATCGCAGCCGGTTGTAGCTCAGGATCCTGTGGAAGAGGACACACAGGCTCTGTTGGCTCTTCCTATTCTTAGCTACTGATGCTTGCATTGTCCACACTGGACCAGTCAAAGCAAATGGTTTCTTTACCCTCCCAATTTTAATAGACTGACAAAAAGCATCCTAGGGATAAGGGAAAGAGAAACATTCCCCATCACTCCAGGAAGCTCACTGGCTTCATTTCCCAGTTTCCTCATATGTTCCTTAGCAGGCTGGCTCCCTAAGCAGCTTTGCCATCACCTCCGTCTATTGTCAGATGGTGAGCCCTCACAGTGTACAGAGGTAATGGGAAATAAATGGGTCTGAGCAAACCCTCACTGGGAGAGAAAATTCACAAATCACAGAAGGTATTGTAAGGAGGAACTTTTTCAGAAGTAATTAGGTGCCAACTCCTCTCTAACCGCCCAGACAGTGGAGTTCTGACCTACTCTGTTTTCCTTCTGATGATTAAGGTCTGCCCTGTGCTGGGTCAGCCACAGCTCTGAGGATCGCTAGAGTGGAGCATGTAAGCCTGAGGGGACAGAGGAAGGATGCACTTAGCATCAGGCCCATGTTAATCACAGCATCTCACTGTACTCACAGGGTGGAGAGGTGAGACATGTTACTGAAGGTGTAGTTGGTCAGCGTGCCAATGCTGTTGTTGCTCAGGTCACTAGAAAAAGTAAGCAGAAGGGTCACATTGTACTGTTAGTTGCATCCAAAGGGGGTCATTCCCAAGTTTCACACATGCATGCATGCCTGCTATCCATCCATCCACCCATCCACCTGTCCGTCCACCCATCTGCCTGTTCATCTATCCATCTGTCCATCTACCCATCCATTTGTCCATCCACTTATCTTCCCATCCATCCATCCATCCATCCACCCATCCATCCATCCATCCATCCATCCATCCATCCTTCTATTCCTCCAATGTTAATTAACGCACGTGTCAGGCAATAACCATCCTAATCATTAGGAGTGATGTCCCGGGGAACAGAACATCCATCCATCCATCCATCCACCCATCCATCCATCCACCCATCCATCCACCCATCCATCCACCCATCCACCCACCCATCCATCCTTCCATCCATCCACCCATCCATCCACCCATCCATCCTTCCATCCATCCACCCATCTGTCCATCTGTCCATCCATGCATCTATCCATCCACCCATCTGCCCATTCATTCGTCCACCCATCCATCCATCCATCCAGTGGTCTGTCTGTCCATCCACCTATCTCCCTATCTGCCCATTCATCTACCCATTCGCCCATCTGTCTATTCACCCATCTGCCCATTCATCTATATATACATCCATCTGTCCACCCCTCCATCTGTCTGCCCATCCATCCACCCATCCACTCATCCTCCCCATATGTCCATCAGCCCATCCATCCATCTGCCACCCATCTGTCCATCTGTTGGCCCATCTGTCCATCCATCCATCTATCCACCCATCCATCTATTCACCTATCCACCCATTAGTCCAAATGTTCATTTTTTTTTACTGAAGATTTATGCAGTCATTCCACCAATTGTCATTCATTCATTCATTTATTTATTCAGCTATTCAAACACTCAATTGTGTCTATCCATCGATTTTATTCTACCAGCAAAACATAACACATAAGGTAACAATTTCTCCTTGTTGTAGTGCTTTTTTCCCCCTGATCAATTCTTCTCCTCATAGCCCCTCCACCATCCCTCTCTTCCACTATTCATTTATTCCATCTTATCAGATTCTCTCTTGGGGGAATGAGGTTGGTGGGAGTGTGGTCCTTTGCCAACTGCAAGCTCCAGCTTCTCCCCGAGGATAAATATCCAGAGCAGTGGTTTTCAACATCAGCTGTACATTAGCATCATCTGGGGAGCTTTAGTTCTCTGAGGCCTAGGTTTCATGCCCAGATATTCCGATTTAATTGGTGTAAGGCAGGCTTGAGCATCAGTATTTAAAACAAACCCCAAACTACTGTGATATATAATCAGCTGAGGTTGAGGGCCATTGCTCCGGGGCTCCCTGCCCCCTAAGCAGATGGGGCATCTTTCAACAGCACTTGCCCAAGGATCCTGGGTGCCCTCTTGGCAAGGCAGTGAGGGACAAAGCTCAAGGACTCCCCAGCTTCCAGGGTCACGCCCATGCCCAGCAGCCCTGCCCCTCATTCAGAGGTTTTCCTGGGTTTTGGCCGACTTGGAGCCACCTGCTCCCACCTGAAAGAACCTCAATTTGAACCAGCTCCTTAGAACATTTTCTGAGTAACTAAAGAAGGAGGAAGAAGAAATGCCAAATTTATGCTTTTGGCAAACCCAAGTGCAGCCACAGCTTGCAAGAAACTGAGGGATCTCGGGAATTTAATTGGGAGACCAGAAGGTCAGAGGCTCCAAGCCAAGGAGGAAGGTGCCACAGGTGGCCAAGGAGGCCAGGATCTGGGTACTTCTGCATGAAGTCCTCACTGGGTAGGACCTGGCACATCCGGCCAGCCCATCCTTCCCAGCTGCTTCTTGCTGCTCCACCCAGGGGGACAAGTGCAGGAATGCCCCCAAAGCCTGCAGCGCCGCCCTACCCACCCTCTGCATCAGTTTCCCGCACTCCCTAAGGACAGAAAATGAAATATCCCACCAACACTTGGCTCCTTACATGAGTGTCAGGTGTCGGAGGGTGGGCAGCTCCTTGGGCACGGCTGTTAAGTGGTTTCCTTCCAGGTACCTGAAAGAGAGGTGCAGAGCCACGTCGGGCAAAGAGACACTGGGCACATTGCCGTTATCTCAGGATGCCTCTCCTGACTTCCCAGGCTGGATTGGGTCCCTGTTTTGCTCTCTCATGGCTCTTTTTTCCCCCCACTTCAAAGCATATACTACATTTGTCATCTAATATTTATTTGTGTGATTGCTCAACTAATGACACTTTTCCCCACTGGGCTGCTAAGCTCCATGATGGCAGGGCTCTTGCCTAAAATTGCCCAGGGTTGGAGCCCCCTAAGACTGTGTACAGAGTGGCACACAGTAGGTGTTCAATAAATTATTTGTTGAATAAAGCACCCACTTTGTACCTGGCCTGCACAATACCCTTACATGGCAGGGATTCACAGTTGAGAAAACAGAAGTTCAGAGATGTTAAAACGCTTGCCCAAGGTCACACAGCGAGTGGCTGAGTTAGGACTTGAACCCAGGTCTCTCTGACTGCAGTTTTATCACAGTTCCAAATGGCCTCTATTTAGCTACTGGAGTGTGTGGAGAGCTGAGTCATTAAGAACCCTCACTCCGTGCTGAGTATCTCTGATATGCATCTGGAAACTGAGGAGACAGGGCATGTTCCTGGAGCCCTGTGCTAGAGTCCCCAGCAGGAGGACCACATGCAGGAGGGGACGGGGTTCAGAATGCGGCCGCACCAACAGAAGGAGACCCCTCCTGAATGGGCAAAGGCTGAGCCTAGACCTGCCCGGACTGCGGGGTCCTGTCCCAACCTGCTCATCAGACACCCGAGCGTGGTTGAAGACAGAGAAGGAAGTCGTGTTTTGATGATGAATTACAAAGGTTATGACTACCCGAGAGAGGGGATATGGGCTAATTCATTTATCCCCACCCTTGCTGTAGACCCCTTTCCCTGGGCTTCCTGTTGCTCTAAGGACAAAATAGCAAGATCTTCAAGATGGCTTATAAGGTCTGCTCTCATCTCCTGGGTGAGTCTCCCTTGATATAAAGCTCTCATAGCTTCCTCTCCATTAACAGTCAACATCCGGCTGCTGCTGTTTGTTGGTGCCATGCCTGCCTTAGGCTCCACAAAGGCAGACCCTAGGTCTACCCGTTTCTAGCTCAGGGCTTCTTAAACTGTAATGTACATATGAATCACCTGGGATCTTGCTAAAAAGCAGATTCTGATCCAGTAGGTCTGCCATCAGGTTGGAGAGTCTGCATTCTTGATAGGCTCTTGGGAGATGGTGGAGCTCATTCATGGTCTACAGGCCACATTTTGTTGTTGCTTTTTTTTTTTTGCAGTACGCGGGCCTCTCACTGCTGTGGCCTCTCCCGGAGCGCAGGCTCCGGACGCACAGGCTCAGCGGCCATGGCTTACGGGCCCAGCCGCTCCGCGGCACGTGGGATCTTCCCGGACCGGGGCACGAGCCCGTGTCCCCTGCATCGGCAGGCGGACTCTCAACCACTGCGCCACCAGGGAAGCCCAACAGGCCACATTTTGAGTAATGTGGTGCTAGCAAACTGCCTGGCATCCAGTAGACCCAGCACAAAATGACTGAATGGGATGAAATGGGTTAAAATAGGATATGGATAAGTGTGTCAATGACCAAACCGGGCTTAGCTTTAAGGACAACTTGTCCTTACCTTACCTTAAAGGTAAGGCATTGGGCATTACCTTAAGGCCAAGTGACTTTATTCCCTTGGCTGGCCCTGAGGGATCCTCGTGGCACAGAACATTGGGCAGGACCCCACACGGTCCCTGGTTGCCATGGCATGTTGGATTAATGTCCCTTTGGTCCTCAATCTTTGTTGTATATCTATTGCTCTAAGAACTATGCTAGACGCTGGGGGAGATACAAAGATGAACCAGACCCCATTTCTGCCTTCAGGGAGCTTGATCATCTGACTTAAAATTCAGCCGCGCACATTTGTTTAGATTATGCCTTCAGGCAGAGGAACTAAGAGAAATGTATTCACTGATGTAGGCATTTATTCAGGCAGAAATATTTATTGGGCAACTGCAATGTGCCAGGTACCATATATACTGGTGAATAAGATAGGGGTGGTGTCTACTTTCTGGCATTTAAAAATCTAATGTGTGTGTGGGAGGGAGAAGGGAAGGAGAGAGTGAGAGAAGGAGAGGGGGAGGGGGAGGGAGAGAGAGGGAGGGAGGGAGAAGGGACACACACATAAAGTAATATAAATTACAAATTGCAATGTGTGCTTTGAAGGAAAGGAACAAGGTGTAGTGATAGACAATGCCCAAAGCTTCCCGCAGAAAGATGCAGCCAAGGAGGAGATGCAGCATAGGAGACTGCAGCCTGGGGAGGGCCCTGAACTTGAAGGAAAGGCTGGGGAGGCCAAAGTCTGGTGGGTGAAGGGAGGACAGCGGGAGGTGGGGCAGATCACACTGTGGTCAGTTCATTCACCTGTCAGAAGGGCTATTGTCAGAAAGGCAGGAAACAACAAGTGTCAGCAAGGATGTGGAGAAAAGGGAGCCCTTGTGCACTGCTGGGAATGTGAAATGGTGCAGTCACTATGGAAAACAGTATGAAGTTTCCTCAAAAAACGAAAAACTGAACTACCATACATCCAGTAATTCCACTTCTGGGAATTTATCTAAAGAAAATGAACACACTAATTTGAAAAGATACATGTACACCCCGGGCTTCCCTGGTGGCGCAGTGGTTAAGAATCCGCCTGCTAATGCAGGGGACACAGGTTCGAGCCCTGGTCCAGGAAGATCCTACATGCCGCGGAGCAGCTAAGCCCGTGCGCCACAACTACTGAGCCTGCGCTCTAGAGCCTGCGAGCCACAGCTACTGAGCCCACATGCGACAACTACTGAAGCCTGTGGGCCTCTAACTTGTGCTCCGCAACAAGAGGAGCCACCGCAAATGAGAAGCCTGCGCGCTGCAAAGAAGAGTAGCCCTTGCTCGCTGCAACTAGAGAAAGCCTGCACGCAGCAACGAAGACCCAACACAGCCAAAAATAAATAAAATACATAAACTTATTAAAAAAAAAAGATACTTGTACCCCAATGTTCATAGAAGTCTTCTTTACAACAGCCAAGCCATAGAAGCAACCTAAGTGTCCATCAGTAGATGAATGGAAAAGGAAGATGTGGTATATATACAATGGAATACTACTCAACCATAAAAAGAATGAAATTCTGCCATTTGCAGCAACATGGATGGACCTAGAAGGTATTTTGTAAGTAAAATAAGTCAGACAGAGAAAGCCAAATACTGTATGATTTCACTTAAATGTGGAATCTAAAAACCAAAATAAAGCGGAAACAGACTCCCAGATACAGAGAACTGGTGGTTGCCAGAGGAGGGGCCCAGGGGACAGATGAAATAGGTGAAGGGGATTAGGAGATACACACTTCCAGCTATAAAATAAATAAGTCACGGGGAGGAAATGTACAGCATAAGGAATATAGTCAATAGCACTATATATGATGATGGATGGTAACTGGTCTTATTGGGGTGATCATTTCATAACAACCTCACAGACAGCACAATGACAAGGACAATAACAAAATCAAGACAAAATTCACCGGCATTAGCTGAGGTGTACATGCCAGTGCTTTGAGAGAAATACTCTGGTCTGTTATCTCCTTTAATCCTCTGGCGTTGGGGGGGTGTATTTTGCTGGGTATATTTGTCCATTTTGTTGGCAAGAACACTGAGGCGCAGAGAGGTATAAGCAGTAAGCTCAGGAGCTGGGATCTAAACGCAGATCTGTTGGACTCCAGAGCCCGAGAAGTCAGCCCTATGCTGCTTCACCTCTCCACTTTGTGTCTCTTATTTTCACTTTTGGCCTTCTCAGCCCAAGAGGACATGCTCTACTCTGTAACTGATTTGCTAACCCTCACTAGAATGTAAGCTGCACGAAGCAGGGGGTTTTGCCAGTTTTGTTTCCTGCTGTATCCCAGAGCATAGTATGCTCAGCTCAGCTCATGGTAGGGCCTCAAATATTTGTCGAATGAATGAATGTGGTGAAAGGCTGTTCACAGGACCTTGGATTAAAAAGACAAAAACCTACAGTGGTGTCAAGGAGTGCCCTTGGCCTGGCCTAGCTCCATCTGCAGGGCAGGCCGTGCTCCACAAATGCATGCACTTGCTAAACGGTTGAATAAATGCACAAATGACCACTGGGATTCAGGGATGCTGACAGCATCCTCATTTGACACAGGGAGGTTCAGGACCCTGGAGGAGGGACCACATGACACAGATGATTCTGGAGCCTCTGGAGCCTACCATGCCAGTCGCCCTGGGCTCTAGCCTGGCTCTGGTTAGGACTATGCTGATTATATCGGCCTCTCTCCCTGCTTAAAATCCTTCCCTGTCTTCCACTGCTTGTTGGAGGAGGGCTACCCAACTCTTGCTCAAATCCTGCAAAGCCTTCTGTGGTCTGTCCTGTACCGGTCAGGATTCTCCAGAGAAACAGACCAACAGGAAATACAAATATATTACATATACACATATATTAATACACACAGAGAGAGAGAGAGAGAGAGAGAGATGAAGAGAGAATTTATTCTAAGGAAGGTCAGGCAGGCAGACTTGAAATGCAAGCAGGATTTTTTTTTTTTTTTTTTTTTTTTTTGGTACGCAGGCCTCTCACTGTCGTGGCCTCTCCCGTTGCGGAGCACAGGCTCCGGACGCGCAGGCTCAGCGGCCATGGCTCACGGGCCCAGCCGCCCCGCGGCATGTGGGATCCTCCCGGACCGGGGCACGAACCCATGTCTCCTGCATCGGCAGGCGGACTCCCAACCACGCAAGCAGGATTTTTATGTTACAGTCAGGAGGCAGAATTCCCTCTTTTCCAGGAAACCTCAGTTTTTTGTTCTTAAGGTCTTCAACGGATTTTATGAGGCCCACCTCCACATTAGAAAGGGTGATCTCCTTTCCTTCAAAAGCCAGCTGACTGTAGATGTTGATGCATCTACGAAGTACCATTCATGGCAACATCTAGCTCACGTTTGCCCAAACAACTGGGCACCACAGCGTGGCTGAGTTGACACACGAAATTAACCCTTGCAGTCCCCGCCTGCCTCTCTGGTTCACCTTACAGCAAACTCTCCCTTGCCCTCTGGTTCCACCTCCACTGACCTTACCCCTCCTCGAAAGCCCCACGTTCCTCTTGGTGCGGGGGCAGGTCTTTGCACCCGCTGGTCCCTCTTCTCCCTCCCTGTCTAGTTACCTCACACAGATGCTCAGGCCTCCGCTTGAGCATCGCTTCCCTGATACCATCCCCCGCACCCCCCTAGGGACATCCTTGGCGTGAGTTTGTGATGATGGGGCAGAACCATGTCTGTTTTGCTCACTAGAGCGTCCTTGTACACTAGCGGGCAACAGTAGATGCTCAGGAAGCATCGTCTGTGTGATGAAGACCCCAGAACTCCCCAGGTGCTGTTGCATTGGGCACTGCGGAGCCAAGTGGGACCCGCGAGGGAGCTGTTTTAAGTGCAGAATGTCCCTGGCGACCTGGCATCGAGGATCAGAAGATGAGGAATCAAAAGGTTTCACTTCAGAAATGCAGACGTGGTTGTGTGGGAAAGCACTCTTTGTAGGAAGCCCTTCATGAACACTCTGAACTCCAACGTTGCCTCTAGCCTGTATCCCAGGCCCCGGAGGGACCCTTTCAGAAGACTGCACTCTTGCCCTGCCAGCCTTAGAACTACTAGAGCATTTCGAGCAGGTCAACCTTTGCGTTGATCTGCATTTAAATGCTCTGTTTCAGCCCCAGCTGCCTCGCATGCAAATCCACACGGAGCGTTGAAGGGATTGTTCCCCATTTCTGTTTCGAGCTTTGTGGTGCTGACGAGGGCCGCACAAAGAATTCTTCGACCTACTGAGTGGTGAAGGAGGAGGAGGGCCAGCCACCTTCCAGGAGCCCCAACTCCAAGCCAGGAGTGCGACTGGGGGCCTGGGGTGATGCCCAGGCAACTCCGGAGTCAGGCAGCTGAGCCTCATATTCAGGATCCACTAGCTAATAGCTGTGTGGCCTTGGGCAAATTAATTACCCTCTCTGAGCTTCTGTTTCCTCATCTGTAAAATGAGGTTGATGATAATCACCACCTTGAAGTGATTATGAAGATTAGATGGGACTTGCTGTGGAAAGCCTTGGAGCGGTGCCTGGCTCTAATACCTTTGAATTATTCAATACAGTTTGAATATATATACACATAGGTATATAGTTAACCTCTCTGAGCTTGCATTTCATCTGTTTACACGCACAGATACATTCATACATATACATACACACACATACATCTCCCCACCCCTTCTCAGTGAATTAAACTTAATTTTGTTTTGTAAGTTGGCAGCTCTGCCCGAGATAACTAATGATGTCAAGGGAGCTGGAAAGCCAGTGTTGGAAACACTGAATCTGGACTCAGCCAGTGTCCCTGAACAAGCGACCTCCAAGCCCCCGTTTTCTGGGCCTGCCAGCTTTCCCTTTCTCTGGCGTCTCTTTTCTTGCCTCCCTCTCTGCCCTCCCCAGATACTCCCTCTCCCCTCCGGGAGATGGTTTGCGAACAGGGCTGAGGGCTGCCCTCCTTGGCGAGCTCTGGAACCCACGTCTGGCACAGGGAAGCACCATCATTTCCAAAGCAGGAAATCAGGTCTCCTCCCAAAGCTCTGAAGTTTACCTTATAATTACGGCCAATTATCTTCGTCGTTTCAATCTGTGTTTCGTGAGCTTTGGGGAAAAGCGTCTGAGGGCCTGTTTTCATGGCATTTTCTTCTCTTTGACACGTGACCCTTGGCACTCAACTAGCCCAGGAAGGAGGCATGTACCTGGGTCATTTCCTGCAGTCCCCACCGCAAGCCCAGCCCAGCCGGGAAAGGGCGTGGAGCTCACCACGCTGCTGCTCAGGTACATCTGAGGGCACGGCCCCAGCCCAAACCCAGGGCCGACACAGATTTTTAGTGACTATCCCGACTTTTCCTTCTTTCCCTTGGGCTGGCAGCCCTCGTTACAGCCTCGCTGAGTGTCAGGAGACGCCGGGAGCTGTAACACACACCCAGGAACCTCTCAGCCATTCTAGACCAGAGCGTGGTCAGCTTCCACCCCATGAGGCACTGGCAGAGCCAGAGGGCGCGTGCTAAGCTGGCCCAGAGGAGGGGGTGTGCCTGGGGTCGGCGCAGAGAGGGCCAGAGTGAGAGGTGGGCGGTGGCGTGCCCCGGCCGGGCCCTCTCCTGGCTCTGCCCCATCCCAGCACACGGCCTCAGCTCGGGCAGCCTCCCTCCCTTCCCGTCATCCACTCCTTGCCCTTTAGATTCCAGCTCCACCCCCGCCGCCCTCCCCAGAGCAGCTTTCTCCAATCTTCACATCGAAGTCAAATCTCCCTACTTTCGGATGTCATAGCAACCTTGATTCCTCTTCTTTGTAGCGCTTTTCACGGCTGTCGTGTCACATGTGCCTCTGAGATGATCGAGTGAATGTCAACCTCCCCCACTAAACCAGCAGCCCACGCGTGGAGGGGTCATGCCTGTTTTGTGCACCACTGTCTCTCCAGTGTTAGCAGAGTGCCTGACGCAAGTGGCAACCGACAAATATGTGTCGAGTGAATGAATGGGAGACTGAACGTGGCTTGCATGCCTTTGCCAGTGTGTGGTGCTCATCCGGATGCAGCCGCGCTGCTCCTGGGACATTCTCGAGAGGCCTCCCTGCCTGTGGGACTCTTTGAGCTTCCCCGGGGGCAGAAATAACGTTTTTGTCCACAATAGTAAGAGCCCTTCAGGAAGAGAAGGGCCTCTCTTTCATCTAACTGGGAGCTTCTGGGGCAGGAGGAACCCCTGAGCAGTTAGTGTCAGGAGCTTGGGCTATGGAATAAGAAGGCTCCTGGGTGGCGAGTGAGCAGAACCCAGAACTAAGATCTCATCTGTAAAATGGGTGTTTTTAAGGTAGAACAGGATCATATTTGCAGAAGTGCCTGGTAAGCCATAGTGCCTGTGGGCCCATGTTTTGACGATTATCCTGTGCTGTTTCTGGTGTCAGACTGAGGGACTATGGGGGACTCTAGAAGGCAGGGTGCAGAGCAGGGGACTGGGGGTGATAGAGAAAACGAGACAACAGCCCTCCCACTTGTATTCTGGATACTCGTCACCTGCCAGGCAGAGGCTTGGGGAGGGGAGCTTCCTGTCCCCGTGTGCAAGCTGCTGCCTGCTCCCTGCTGAGGCTCTGACACCACCTTGCTGGGACCCATTCAGATAGGGCATCCCCAGGCTGTCTTGCTGGCAGGGATGAAGTGTGACGGATGCCCGTAGTGGCGGGATTACGGGGTGTCAGTGGTCGGGGGGTACTTACAGCTCCGTCACGTCCTTGGGGATGCCTTTGGGGAGGGTGCGGAGCCCCTTGTTGCTGCATCGCACCACCGTCTCCATGCAGGTGCACTGCTCGGGGCAGCGCGGCCCCAGCTGGCAGCTGCTCTCATCGTTGCCTGTGGAGAGCCGGGGAGCGAGCATGGCGCAGGTGACCGAGGCCCATTCCCCGACCCAGCTGCCTGCAGGAAAGGGAAGCCCTCCACTCTGAGCCAGAAGTGGGAATGAGGAGCTTGCTGGTCTTATCCGTGGTTGGAAGGGAAAGAAGATGAACCTGGGTTGGGGAATAGGGCTGCCCATCTTCTACCACATTTAACATAAAACAAAGACGCTAAAAACTTGATTAACCAGGTGTTAGATATGGAAGAGGTTACTGTTAACCAGATCTGGATAAGCCAAATTGACTGAAGGAGTGGTCAGGGTAGGGGCAGGGCCCTATCTACTCCCCTCCTTCTCCTCTCTCTCTCTCCACACCTTCCACTATACAATCCCTCTGGTGTGGTCAATGTGTCCCCATCCCCCATTATACCTTAACCTCAGTTAATCTACAAACCAGTTCATCTGTCTCTAGATAACCTAAAGTTGACCAAGTAAAAATTGTGCTGGCTTGAATTTATGCAAACAAATATGCCCTCTGGAATCCTGACACTCAAAGCCTTGAATCTTCAGGTATTCGTACTGCCTAGCCAGTGACAGGAATTTCCCAGAAGCTCATCTTGAAGTCTGTTTCTCATGAGCACATACTCTCAGCCTCATGATGATGCAGGCAGGAAAACTTCAGCCCAGGGTGCCCATGTACAGTTGTGTAGGTAGCGTACTGCACAAGGGTGCCCCACCATCTAATGGGCACCAACCTCACTGTGGATACAGCAGATTAAGATATTTGGTACAACAGTGTCTTCACAGATGGCTGTAAAGTATCTCGTTTTAACAAAAGCAGTATATTATGACAGATTTCTGACTGATGGAAGTCAAATGTCTTTAGAAAGAGGCACCTGTTCTTAATTTGCACGACAGAGCCATGTGGGCTAGAAGCAGGCCTGCAGAGCCCTTCAGAGCTCGGGCTGCATGCTGAGGGCAGAGGAGAATCAGATCTCGGGGGGTCCTGACCTGCAGTTAGCGCCTGCCCGCACCTCTTTTCTCTTGTAGCTTCCTTGTCTTCCCAGGTGTTGCTCCGCTGCCCCGCCCCCAGCCTTCTTACCTTCACAGGTGAAGTCCTGGATGGCCACGTCCTGGATGGGAATCTCCTTGAGGAAGAAGGGCTTCTGGCACCGGGGGTTCCCACTTACGATTCGCCTCTTCCTCAACCACTTGCCGAGCCAGGCCAGGTGGCAGTTGCAGTTGAAGGGGTTGGACAGGAGGTTTCTGGGAGGAGAGAAGGGCCCTCTCTGAATGGTTAGCCTCTACCCTTGTCCCGTGGGAGCTGGTCCTGGGATCCAGGTCTGCAAGCCTAGGGCCTGGCTCTCCAGGCAGGTCTGCTTCCGGTTCAGGGGATGAAGAAAGGACGAAGGAGGTAGAAGGTCTGGGAAAAGGAAGACAGACTCTCTTCTAAAACCCGGAGGCGGTCTTTGCAAGGGTCTCATTGCAGACCTCCGCGGATGGACACAGTCGCCACCATGCCCACCTTTGTTTGATGAGCTCCAGCTGTGTGAACTGCCTCAATTCCTCCGCGAGATTTTCTTACGCTTAGAGCCTTCATGTGTGCTGTTTCTCCGGCCGGGGATGAATTTCTCTACGGTGTGCCTGGCTGGCCCCTCCTCTTCCTTCAGCCCTCAGCTTAAATGACCCCTCCTCAAAGAAGCCCCTCATCTCAAGGGAAATGAAAAGTTCTGCCCTGTCCCGTTCTCCCCCCTCATTCCCCTCCATTTCCTCCACAGCATCCATCCGAGCTGGTAACGCCTCCCTCCTTGGACTCTCAGTTCCCGGAGGGGAGGGACCAGGTCTGTCTGTCCTGCTCTGTGTCTCCGGGAACTAGCAGGACATCGGCATAGGCACTTTATACGAATCTGTCAGATGCAGTGATGGGACAGATGGAGGGATGAGGGCAGCTATCACTTTCTGAGGGTTTTCTAGAGGACAGGAACCGGGCTGAGCGCTTTATAAATCCATTTTCTCATTCAGACTTGTCACAGCAACCCTAGGAAGGAGGGGACAGTATTCTCATCTCACAAATGAGGAATGTAAAACTTAGGGAGGTTACAGAAGAGGGCTGGAGAGCCCTTGAGGGGCTGCGGTTTGGCATGGCAATTAAGGGCTTGGGAGTCAGTCCTTCCTGGGGTTGATTCTGGCTCTGACACTCAGTAGCTGTGAGAAGGTGGGCAAGTTCCTTCCCCTGTTGGAGCTGGTTCCCTTCATGCTTTGTGACTCTAGCCCTCTTGGCATCTTTCGTGTCTTTGGATTCCCAGTGCAGAGGCGTCCAGGAGGGGTGAGAAGTGGGCTGAGATAAACCAACCCACCTGTGCTAGTTCCTAACCCACTGTCCTCTATCTTCATGTCACTCATTCATTCAACTCATCCACTTATTCAACCATTATATAATGGGCCAGGCTTAGTGCCAGGCTCAGGTGTAGGCACTGAGGATAGAGGCGTGAACAAAACAGTCATATATCCCCGTCCTTCATCCTTCTGGAACGTATGCTCCAGCTGATGGGAGGCAGACAATGTGTAATTAACAACAAAAAGTATAGTATGTTAGGAAATGGTCAGTGCTATGGAAAAAATTAGAAGAGCAAGGCTGGAAGAACTGGGGGTGATGGCAGAGGGGTGGAATGGGGCTGAGGTGACTGACATTTGAGCAAATAATAGAAGGAGGGGAGGGAGCCAGGGGGAGGGCTTTCCAGGTAGTGGGAACAGCCAGTGCACAGTTCTAAGGTGTAAGTGGGCCTGGGGTGTGCACAGAACAGTGAGGCCAGTGGGGCTGGAATGCAAGGAGGTTCTGAGGGACTAGACGGCATGGGGCCTTTAGGACATTCTGTAACTCTGGCTTTTATTGCCAGTGGAGTGGCTGTATGGTAGCATGACCACGGGCAGCAACAGGAGATGCAGCAATAGCCTTTCTCTTCTGTCTTCCGAAGGGTCTTTGGAGAAGGGAAGGGAGGGAAAAATGAACCACCAACTAAGGGTAACAGAGCCACACAGAAATACTATGAGAAACCATAAAAGCTAACATGTGCTGAGTACTTTTTATATCTCAGGCCCCTGCTGTGCATTTTACTAATATTAACAAATTCAGTCCTCATAACAATCCTATGAGGTGGATTATGAGAAGGGACAATTAAAGCACAGAGAGATGAGGTAACTCTTCCAAGGCACACAGCTAACAAGAGGTAAAGCTAGGATATGGACCCAGAAAATTTGGCTCTAGAGCCCAAAGCTTTCACCATTATTCTAAACAGCCTCCCTTACCAATACAGTGAACATTGTGGGCAGAAAAATTCATCCAGAAAGCTAGATTCTAACTGGTTCTGATACACATTTAAGCAGTCAGTGACATCATTTTAAAACCCCCTGTCACATCATGTCACTGGCCTGCTTAAAACCTTCTGTGGCTTCCTGATGTGTTTTGGATAAAGACCAAAATGGCCCATGGCAGTCCTGCAGCCTGGCCCCGGTCTCCACTCCAGCCTTGCCCACTCTGTACTATGACCACATTGGACTTTGCTCAGTCCTGCATATCTGCTGTGCTTCAACCTAGCACAGGGCCTTTGCACATGCTCTTCCCACTGAAAGAAATACACTTCCTGCTTTCTCAAACAAGCCAACTCCCACTCACCTTCCAGAGCATAGCTCCAGTGTTCCTCGACAAAGCCTATGTTAGGCTTTCATATCACTGTGGACCTCCCTTCTGTGGCAACTCGCTATGCTGTGAGCTCCAGGAAGGAGGGCCCACGTCTGTGAATCCTCAGTAGCAAATGCTGCCTGGCACATGGAGGGAGCCTGCCAAGTGTTTAAGTTGACAGATGGATAGATGACCTTGGGCCAAATATAGTAGGGTGTTGTGAGAGGAGAGGTCTGCAGGAGAGGAGCCCTGAATGAGTGCGCCATTGGCCCAGGGGGACTTACATAGTGGACAGGGAGACAAGCGTGGTGAAGGCTCCGGGGGTGATGGTGGTGATCCGATTGTCGTAGAGGGACAGCAGCCTCACTGAACTCAGGCCAGCAAAGGTGTCATTGCTCACACAGCTGATCAGGTTACTCCTCAGCATCCTGCAGGGAGAGGGGTGGGGTGAGCAAGCGCAGGTGTCATCCTTTCCCTCCTATGACTGTGCCCCACTGGTGTGTGTGTGTGTGTGTGTCTGTGTAGTGGGATGCTTTTGCCAAATCCAAGCTCAGACCAGTCACATTGCTGAGGTTTGTCCTGTGATAGCTGGGCCTGGGTCCCCACTGGGGCTACCTGTAAATGTTTATGCACATTCTTGGCTGCAGATGCTGTATTTACAGTAGAAGCAGGTGTCATGCATGTGTACGTGTACATATGTATATTGTATGGTGGTTAGTGTATGTATGTATATTTTAGGGAGGAGAGGGAAGAATCAAGATGTGGCTGTGGACATCAGCTTGTGTGTATGTGTGTGTGCTTATATGCACATGCTTGTTTGTGTATGTGTTTATCCACATGTTGTATGTGTGTCTATATGCCATTTTCATGTACATGTGTAATGCCTATGTTTGTGTACATGTGTGAGTGTGTGCCTGTTTCTGGTATGAATCTATACCTGTGTATACATTAGGGCTAGTGTCTTTTAGTGTGTGTGTGTGTGTGTGTGTGTGTGTGTGTGTGTGTGTGTGTTGGGGGGTGCTTAGCATGCTAAGTTCTTTCCCATCCAGGGCTGGGAAATGTCTAATGTCTCTCCGCCTCCAGGATTCAGCAGGCCAGGACAGCGCCCGGGCCTAGTCCGTTGCCCGCTAGCCCTCACAGCCCCTCTGATGCTTGCTCTCCCATCTCGCTCCCTCTGGCCTTGGCCCAGGCCCTGGGAACTCACAAGGTCTTGAGGCCGCTGAGGCCGCGGAACATGCGCCCATGCACTGTTTCCAGCTGGTTCCCTGTCAGCATCAGCTCCTGCAGGCTGGCCGCTCCATCAAAGGCACCCTCTCTCACCTCCTTGATCTTATTGTTACTCAAGTTTCTGGAAGGAGGGGACAGAACAGGTCAGGACGCAGGGAGGGAATGGCTGGCCCTGCAGCCAGCTGGGGACTCTAAAGTGCCCCCTGGCCCGAGGACTGGCTGGTGGAGGCTCCACCTTGGGCTTCCCGATGTTTGGTCTTCAGCACCTGTGCCTCAGGAAGCAGGGAACCCAGCCCCCCATGGGGTGTGGATGGGTGGACTACCCGTGTCAAACAGACTGTGTAGCATTTGAAGTCTTTCAGTACAATTGTCTTTTCAATGCCCTGGGGACTGGCAGATTTCGAATGGTTCTCAAACTTATTTTCTCTCTTCCACAGATACTCTCACTAAGTAGCGATTCTCAAGAGGAGAGCAGGAGGAAAATATAAAACAAGCCTTCTCCCTACGGGGTGAGGCATTTGTAGAACCTTCGGCTCTTTCACCATTTGATCCCTGATATAAATGGACCCTTTCTAGTTACTACAGTTTGTGCACTTATTATGTACTAGGCACCATGTGAGGGGTTTGACCAACAGAATCACATCAGATCCTCAAAACAACGCCCATCAGGTGGGCATTATTTTTATCATTGTCCTGTTTTATGGATGAGTTGACTGAGGTTCAGAGAGACTAAGTAACTTACCCACAGTCACACAGCTGATAGCACTGGGATCGGAGACCATGCTTTCGGGCACACAGAAAAGCCTCCAGTGAACCACTTTTCCCAAGTGAATGTTCCTTTGACGATGTGGATGCCCATCCCTTCTATTACTGCTCTGCAGAATTCAGGGTTTGGGACACTGTGTTTTCCTAAGTGGGCTCGGTCCTATCAAGTCTCGGTGCTGCCATTTCCAATACTGCCCTCGAGCTCTGAGAGTGGGCTGTTCCCTCCGACGCCCAGCCACCACACGGCAGGCTGCATGGGAGAACTGAGCAGCAAGCACGTCCTGCAGAACTATAGGTGCTGAGAGCGGCAGGGGGGTCTCCACAGACCACCCAAGTGTTCAGGCCTGAAAGGTAGCCCCAGCTGGCTGGCTGGAGCAGAAAGTGATGGAGTTACAAAAGCTGAGGGAAGAATCCAGCTTCCCCAGCAAACATCCTGGGGGGCCTTGTTCTGTGAACAGGAGACCCGTAGGTGGAGACACAGCTGCTAACTGGCTGAGCACCCTGAGCTTGTTAGAACTGAGGGCTCAGGAGAGATGGACCAGCTGACCCATTGTACTGCTGGACATACTGAGGCCCAGGGAGGGGAGGCCACTGCTCCTGGTCACAGAGCACTGAAAGGGACATAGCACTCCACAAGTCCCTGGTACTACTGCTTCTCTCAAGCGCCCTCCTTGTGGACCTCTGGCCTGACTCACGCACCCCTGGGGGTGAAGCCTCCTATAGGGATGGTTCAGAGCAAGTAAAGTTCAACTGGGCACCCAAGGGCTCGACACAGGTTGCCTGCCTGCCCTCTTCCCAAATAGGGACTGGGCCTGCGGGGGTGGCAATGCCCACACCTGTGGGCAGGTGTGGAGGAAACAGTTCCCACCCTCGCATTGCCTGCTCCCTCTGTGCTCCTGGTCATGGCCTTCCTCGCCTCCCTCCTTCCGTCCTGCTGAGAAAACAGGTGCAAATACTCCTCAGAATCCCTCCGCTGAGATCTGACAGAGCTGGGAGATTCTCACACTGGATTTCTGCTCCCTGCCTGACTCTCCTGCGACTCAGCCGGTCTTCTTATAAATCCTGGTAGCCCTGGTCCACGATAACTCGGAAATGAAGGTAATACACAGGGGAGACTGCAAATTACCCCCAAGTTCGTCATGGGAGGAGAGAGAAAGACTTTCCCAGCTGCTATAACTCATCCAAATGCTGGAGCTTCTCCTCCAGCTTAAGAGAGTTAGGCTTCTTGGGGAACTGAAGTACATGGTGTGGGCAATGAAGATGAGTTACAGCAGCTAGGAAGGGGGAGGTTCCCATTTCCGGACATCTTTTTCTTTAAACGAGCAGAATTAACATCATATTACTGTAAGGTTTGCGAACTGGATTTCCTCGGGCTAGGAGCATGGAAAACATAAGGAGAGTGAAAAAAGGGGATAGAATTTTCCAGAAGACCAGGCTGCTGATCTCTCTCCCATCCACCAAAGCACCACACAAAACTGTAGGCAGCTTGGGCCGGAGGACAGAGAGAGAGCAGCTTGGGGCAAGCGCTCCAGACACAAAACCAGTGCCTCAGGGTTCTGTAAGAGCTCCATCTTATTCTCAGAGCAGTATCTTCCTGAAGATGCCCCAGATCCCAGGAAACCTCCAAACGCAAAACTAAGGGCACTGAGCCTCTCTCCATTTTTGTCTCTGCAGACCCACCTGAAGGATTACTGCTTCATCATGGCTTTGACTCCAGTGAGGATGGGGATCTCACCCCTGAAAGGACCCAGCCTCAGAAACTCCCACCCCAGGCCAGGGCTGGTTCAGAGTGGTCCACGGCAGGACAAACCCAGTGCTTGGCCACTCTGCCTCGGCAAACTGCTGGGTGTACCTTTCAGAACCTGTTCTCATTCTTGCCAAGAAACACCAAGGCCCCTGGAGGCTGGGGGATTCATCTCTGGAAAGCCTGAGTCTGAAGAGGCGAGCCTGGACTTCTTCTAGTCTCTGTCTCTTCAGGTTTGTAGGACAGCCCATAAACTCTGGCAACAGAGAAGCATCTGTAATCCTGTTTAAAAGTCCAGTCCTCAATGGAAATACAGTTGGGAGAGAGCTAAGCGGAGTTTTCTGGAAGCCGAGGATACCGGGTCATGACTGAGCAGCACGCTGGCATCCTGTCAGGTCGGGGAGGTCCTGTCTACCTCCTTATGGACCTCTCCGGCCCCCTGAGGTGGAAATTCTACTTCGAGCTGGGGTTACAAGCTCAAACGTCCACACGGTCCAGGCAGGTGACCTAAAATTGGAAGCAAGCCCAGTGGGGACGGCAGTGATCAGGAAAGCACGTGCCCCAGCTAGGGGGCAGCCGTTCCTCAGCTCAACTCAACTGGAGCCGTTTGGGAACATGGGCTCAGTTTTGCCAGATCCTCTGATTTTCCCAAAGGTGCTAGAAATCCACATTTATTTTTCTGTGGAAACTCCTGATTTTTAAAAGAGGGCAACTACTTCTTATTAAAAACACAACCATCATGGACCTAGAATCTGTCATACAGAGTGAAGTAAGTCAGAAAGGGAAAAACAAATACGGTAGGCTAACACATATATATGGTATCTCTTAATAAAACCACTAGCTGGGGTAAGATGGGAATAAAGACACAGACCTACTAGAGCATGGCCTTGAGGATATGGGGAGGGGGAAGGGTAAGCTGTGACAAAGTGAGAGAGTGGCATGGACGTATATACACTACCAAATGTAAAACAGATAGCTAGTGGGAAGTAGCCGCATAGCACAGGGAGATCAGCTAGATGGCTTGTGACCACCTAGAGGGGTGGGATAGGGAGGGTGGGAGGGAGGCAGACGCAAGAGGGGAGAGATATGGAACATATGTATACGTATAGCTGATTAACTCTGTTATAAAGCAGAAACTAACACAACATTGTAAAGCAATTATACTCCAATAAAGATGGTAAAAAAAAAAAAACCCCCAAAACACAACCACCACCACCAAATCCACCCATGGGATTTGATTTTGGCTAGAGGGGTGCTAGGTTTCAGCTTCTGCTTGAGAAGCTCCTTCAGTGTAAGAAGTGACCTGAAAGTTTGCCCGAGAGAGGCCGTGACCCCACTCTGACTGGGAGGTCACTTGAAAAGCTACCTTGAGTTACCACAGTCCTAATAACCTTTGTGGGGAACAGCTCACACCTTTTTTTGCATCCCTTAGTGATACTTATGAAATCTCATTATTCCCACATGACAGGAAAGGGCACAGAGGTTCAGAACAGTTTGGAAAGGCACCACAGAGTCCAAACTCCTGGCTGTGTGTCCACTCTCCTCTGCCTCCGTGCCCCGTCGGGGTGCTGCCGTCCAGACTGTAACCTTAGGGCCCTGGCTCCACAGTCCCTGAGGAAGCTGAGCAGCCTCGGTCACAGGCACAGCTGGCTTTAACCACTCTGATGGGTAGAATTCCAGCTGACCCATCACCTCATGGGAGCGTAGGGGTGGTGATGGGTCCTAGCAAATAAGGACTGTTTACTTAAAAAGCATCACCATCAAGTTATTTTAAATAAGTGGTTGCAGCTGCTGGTCTTTGGGGCCAGATCTGCCCTATTGGGACATGTGCTTGGTTGGCTGGCACTATATGTATATGGATTTAGGCACACACGTGCGTTTACTGCCTTCAGATAGTGCGTGCGTTCCCCAGCTACTCTGCACTGTCACCACTCCTGGCTTGATTTTTAAACTTGGACAGGTTACTTTCTGTGTTTCAGCTTCCTCATTTGTCAAATGAAGCAATCTCAAAGCTGTTTTGTTTTCCTTGGTGAGGGGTAATTGCTTAAATATCAGCAGAGTCTGGCACACAGAATAAAGTGTTTAGTGACTGTTAGTCGCCATTATTATTATTGCTGCCTTGCACCCATTCCCTTTCCACAGGGGGTCCTGAAAGCATTTGAGTTTGTAACTCCTGTTTTACATGTATAGCCATCTGCTCTGGGTCACTTGACCCAGATGTCCTCTTTCTGTCTTCCAGCACCTTCTCACCGCAGTCCCATGGACACAGGCCATGTCTTTCCCCTTATCTCATATACTTACTTCTCATCCTCATCATACCTTACAAGGAAGGTGGACTTGTTTCTATTATGAAAGGCCCAGAAAGGCTAAGGGCATTCCTAGGGTCACACAGCAGGCAGGGGGCAGAGCTGAACTCAGAACAAATGCCGGCCTGCCTGTTCTTCTGCCATACCTGGATTTCCGGCTGCTCCCGTGAAGGGAATATTTGGCAGCTCTGACCTTCCTTCCAGCATGGCAGATGCTGGGAGGAACTTAGTGACATCTGCCCCTTTTGGTGAGGACTCGGCCTACATTTTGCCACAGTCCGCACCACTCCCTTTTGTGGCTTGGATGCTGAGGCTGGGAGTTGGCCGCGACTTATCATTGCATTTGTGCTGTTGTTTTTGTTGGGGGTACAGAAACAGTTCTTCATACTCGGGTCCCTGTCAAAACTAGGAAGATGAAAGACTCAGAGTGTTTGAGTTTCACCTAAAATGGGAGAGCGCATATTTCTTCACGGAAGCAAAGACTACTTGATCCTGTTTACTGTGCAAATATGCACTTGGCCAGCTTTACTTGTTTTAATACATGCCTTATCTCCATGTGCAAGTAAATTTGTTTTGAGGTTAAAAAAAGTATGCGCTTTCGGGGGTTGAATTTAAAAGGACATCTCCTGGCAGGTGATGGGTGATGTCTGTGCTGGGTTCCTGAAGCTAGAGGTGGGCTTGACCACTCGGACAGCCATGAACCTCACCAGGACCCACGTGTGTCCTCTCTCTGCTGCCCCCTCAGTTACAGTGCTCTCCACTGCTCCCAGTTACAGCGTTGTCCCTGAGGCCATGGCCAAGGTGGCAACTGTGGGCAGGGAGTGAGAGAGAAATCCTGAATAGCACTGATGCAATCCAGATGCTGCCCAGGGCAGGGGAAGGTCTCTCTCCTTCTTGCCTGCAAAGGGACTGATGGGTGGAAGAGTGGAGAGCAAAATAAAATAAGGGTTACAATTAAGTCTCATTATTCATCGTGGTTAAGCTCTACAAAGTCACTGGGCAAGATGAATTAGTGAATGCTGAACCACTGCTCCTAGGGGAGCCTCTGGTCACCATTTTCATTAACCGATCAATACCTAACCTTGTTTGATGCATGTTTCTGTTTAAAGACATCTTACTGAATATATAGTGTTGATTTATTTACATTGCATTCACAGCCAAGAGCACTATAACTCTTGCCTGAGCAAAGCTTATGTAACACGTATTTTCTCCGTAAGGCACATCACAGCCTTCCTATGCTTAGGATCACTAGACAGCCCTCCAGTGCTATGCTACGGGGCCATTTTAAACAGTGAAATCGCCCACAGAAGCACAAACATGCAAAAAAAGAAATGTGGCACTGAATATATTGTGGATTGGACACTTGGTTACAGTCTGGGAGCCGAAACAAGAAATCAGAACGTGGCCTTGTTCGATTTCAGCTGGGGACATGCATGGAGGGGGACTCAAATTTTTTGCTGCCCTGTCTATGTATATGAATGACCGTGAAAGCACTGCGCGCATTGATTCTGAGATTACAAATAATTGTTAGTGAGTAAGTGAATCAGCAAATACAGGGTCTACGAATAATGAGGCTTGACCGTTTTCCTTTGTTCCAGGGGCAGACTCAAACTCTGGGGCCGGGACATGTGGAAGATGGGGTGTGAGTGGGGAGCAGGGTCAAGGAGAAGGGAATTAGATGGCAAAGAGCCCCCTGTCCATGCTGGTACCTCTGCTGGCACACCTGGGAAGGGAAGGGGAGGGGGAAGCAAGGCCAGCTGTGCACCAGTGTGCTGACAGGTGAAGGAGGTGAGGCAGCTGTGGCGTCTCCGCTCCAGTGTGTCTCAACCATGTGGAGGCCTTTAGGGTCCATCTAAAAACAGACCTTCTGACTGTCACCTCATAAAAATCACGAAGGGATGTGCACCCTACATCCCCATGTCCCGTTGGTCCTCACCTGAGTCCCTCCAACGACCCACTGGGGTAGACTTTGGGTGTGGCGTGGAGGATGTGGGTGAGCAAGGATGGGGTGAGGGTCAGGGATGGTGCAAAAGGCATGCTCTGCCTCTGCATGGCCCTGCCTTAGTGTCTGGCTTCCCAGGACGTGCCCATAGCAGGGGTCAGGAGGAGACTGAGAGGGGCTGGAGCGGAGGGAGAGGGAGCCAGCCGTGCCCTGGCGTTCTGCTCCAGTCTGCCAAAGTCCTGAGACTGACTTACATTTTCCGCAGGTTGGGCAACTTCCTGAAGATACCAGTGGCCTCTAGAACAGATATCTCGTTGTCGTTCAGTCGGCTACATGGGAAGCAAGCAGATGAGGCGGTGGGTTAGCTGTGGATGGGACACCTCCTCCACTGGTCCCCCATCCCCCCGTGGCTTCAGCTGAATTGTCACCTGGACCTCCCTCAGTCCAGGTCAATAGCACCATAGAAACCCTCCGTGTACCCCACCAGCATGGGGGGCCCAGCAGCAAGAGGAAGGGTGTGAGAAGGGGCCAGAAAGGAGAGGAAGACCCTCTGCCGAAGGCGTATTCAACTTTTTGAACGCTCAGCACTTAACAATCAAGTGCCAATGATTTGCCTTCATTTTGTAGGGGTACCAATGACCACTTAAACCCCCAGGGAGGTTTCCCCAGGTTCTTCCAACTCTCCAAGCCACTCAGGTCTTTCCTGACCACATCCCTCTGCTAAGGGCAGCTCAGGGACTCCACGCCCAACATTCATATAAGCTCAGGGAGAGCAGGAGAAAGTCAAAGATAATAATAATAATAATAATAATAATAATAATTAATAATAATAAAGACCACCATCATTTATGCAGGGCTTAGTCCATGTCAGGATTCAAGATAAAGTCTGTGCTTGCATCCTCTTACCTAATCTTTGTAACCCCCGTAGGAGGTAGGTATCAACACCTCCATTCTATAGCTCAGAATCTGATGCTCAGATCTGAGAAGCAACTTGCCCAACCTCAGGAAAACTGGAGATGACAGGAGTCAGGCCCAGATCTGTCACCCCCCCATGCTGTAACTTTGAGCTCTGCCACTTCTGGATAAACCAACACGCCTCTTTATTAGCATGGATAACCAGAGGCTCAGATATACCTGATCGTCCTAGCTGTTTTTTCACTTTAGGACAGTCATTTATGCGCTATCCATCTATCCAGTTATGTTGTAAGCTTCCTAAGGGCTAGGAGGGGAGGTCTGCTTTGTTCATCATGGAAAAGGGTGGGCCTGGCACAGTGCCTGGCTCCCAGCGGATGTTTGGAAAATCTTTGTATCAATAGAATGAATGAGCTGTCTTTATTTGTGAGCAAGCTGTCCCCCGCGGATGCTTGGGGGAGTCTGCCCTCATCCCGGGACGCAGGGGACAGCAAGGAGCACCCAGGTGACTGAGCCGGGAGGGGGCCACCTCTAGGAGCCCACACCCACCCTGGCTGGCTCAGGGAGACTGGGCGTGGGGACGGCAGGGGCTCCTGCCTGGGCAGCACTCACAGGTCGGTGACGTATTCGGGGAGGTGGCTTGGGACACGGGCCAGCTTCTGGTTGGAGCAGTCCACGATGGTGCCCTCGCAGCGGCACCTGTCCGGGCACACGAGGTCCATGAAGCACTCGCTGCTGAACCTGCTGCGGTAATCCTCCGACCCTGGGGGGGCGCCAAAGAGGGGGAGTCAGTGGCAGCCGGTCCGGCATGGGCCGAGGTTGTGGGCACTGGAGGTGGGGAGACACGGGGCGGGGGGATGGCCCAGTGACAGAAGCAGCATTGCCCTCATTTTTTGGCCACCTTGCTCTGCCTTCCCCGCCCCCCAGCCTCCAGGCTGCTTGCTCTCCCTTTGGTCTTTGTCATTCATCACTTTCCATCTAATGCCACAAGCACCGTGGGCTCTTAAGCTTCTGTGGGTCATGGACCTTTTTGAGGTCCCTGTACAGAATTTGGTCTACGATTTACGGGGGGTACTTAGTCCATGATGCCCATGATCCACGGACCCTCTAAATATTCATGAGAATCCAAATGAAGAGATTTTGATGGGGTTTTGCTGGGAGCTATGCCAGGGGTGGGAATGAGGTCAGGAAAGAGGGTCATAAACTCAGTTGTCTTCAGGGACAAAGCAGGTAATGAAACGATAAAGGGGGCCCAGCACACGGCAATCAATACCCTCGACACCTGGTTTCATTATTGGGAAGCAATCGTGAGAGTTGGGGTCCTGGGGAATTGAAGCCCACTGCCTTAACGTTTGGGAATTTGGCTCAGGGTTGCCTGATAATTCTTTAAAAAAAAAATACTGGTGATGAATTCAAATGTAAAACACTGTAAAGACAAGTACAACTCTTGTGAGGGTTAGATGTACCTGCTGCCTTTGAGAGGAAGCTCTGTTTAACTACAGTGAAAAGCCAGTTCCAACGAGCTAAAAGTAGCTGGAGCTAAGATTAATTTTTGAAACGGAATTTTTCTGGAGGTTTCATACACAGTAATGGTAACAGGGCCAACGATGTGCTGTCTTGAGAGACGCCCTGGGGAGCTGCTTTAATGATCAGAAATGATCCCCTGGCACCTGGGCGAACCTCTGTGAGACCACAAATCTTGCCCGAAATAAAAGGGAAGCTCTGGTTTTCCTATCAGACACGAGCCAGTTGATGGGGGTCGGGTCTCTTTTATTTTCACCTTCAGCGGTTCATCAGCACAATGCCAGGCACAAGAGCTCGGCTCACATTTGTCCAGTGCATAAATGGGGTGTCCTTAGCACATAAATTGTTCCATACGTGCATATTTCTGCAGTGTTTCAGAGAACGTGAATGTCATTTGTTTGCCTGGCTAGTTGAGGTGGACCTTGGCCATCTTAGGTGTATTAGGGGCAGAACAGGGCATCTGCAGTACAGAGATTTAGCAATAGCATTTGCTAAATAGGTTTTAGCAATAGAAGGTGTGGATTTGACCAGGCTTTGCCACTTACTAGCCTCAATCTCTCCACATGTAAAACGGGAATCACATAACTGCCCCTATCTCACAGGGGCTGTGAAGATTTGAGGAAGATCAAGGCGGTGGAGAGCCTCTGGAAAAGGGTCAAGAGTCGTACAGATGTTTGTGATTCTGTTTTTTCTGAGCACCTAGCGGAACATTTGGCATGTCAGAAGCCGTTAAAACATCAGCGTAGTGAGTGATGATAGCTGATGTGTACTGAGCATGGGTCACGAGCAGCGCACTATTCTTTGAACTTCAAATGCGTGGGCCCATTAAATCTTCACAACACTCTGAGGCTATTATGACTCCATGTTATCCATGAGGAAACTGAGGCCTGCAGGTCACTCAGGACGTGGCAGAGAAACGAACCCAGGCAGGCTGCTGCCAGGGCCCACGTGACTAATACTTTGCTTTACTGCAGATGTGCTTTTGGACAAAACCTTAATCCCAGACCTAGGAATGATCATAAAGTCAAGTTGGTGGAGGTGAATTGAATGGCATTTTCCCGCAAGTGGGCTGCAGGGAGACAGGGAGACAGGAAGCAGATGTCTCCACTGCCCTCTTGGTTTCTCACTCCTCACGTTTTCTCCCCATGGTAATGCCTGCTTGGGGATGGACTTGGTGGTGGGTCTCTGATTCTGAAGTGACATCATCCACCTAAAACAGAAGGTCAAGGCCTGGACCTGTCTCTTTCCCTCTTTGCTCCTTCTCTATGCCCCTCCTTCATCCCACTTTCTACCCGCAGGCTTGTGTGAGCAAAATCCAAGCAGGTATCCCAGGTTTTGTGGGCGGCTCCCTGGTCCAACGCATTATGCAAATTTCTTGCCCTCGGCTTGTCAGCATCCGGCCCGCTGAATAACTCTGACCTGGGCTGTTTCCGGACCCCCGCCCACCGACGCGTCAGCGTGCCGAGTCCTGGATGAATTGCATCGCGCAAACCCTGCTAGATGACAGCCCTCTCTTGTTCCCCACGGCGGTTCCCCACGGTGATGGCGTGAAGGGGCTTTTCGTACATATGCACGTATTTTTCCTCGAGAAGGTGTCTAGGATGGGATCCTTGCAAAGCGGAGGAACCCTGCGTGATCAAAGCCAGAAAGACAGGAGGGCGCACAGTTTGCTCGCTAACATGATGAGCCTGAAGATATGCACCGGCTGGGCTGCGGCTGGGGGCAGCCGCCGATTACATGCGTTTTCGTTTCAATCAAGGTGAGAGCGTCTGTGGTTAGCAGGAATCGCTCTCTGTAGTATACTTAGATTATAACTGGCCGACCTGTGCAATGGAGCCACTGACCCATTTTAATGAAATGCTTTTGCAATTAGATTCGACGGACTAATGTGCTCTTTCCAACATGTTTTCCCCTGCTGTTTTTGTTACTGCCCTGGTCTGTAATAACGAGGGGGTCGGAGTGTGGTATTTTATATGAGTGGGAGCCAGAAATGTTAATAACGGCGTACGTACACAACTGAAAGAGTGCGTTCCCCAGTCGGAGCCAGCCTGAAATGCCACCTCCATCACTTCATATTTCATTACCCAAACTACTCAGGGTTTCTCGGAGCCATTTGTTATGCCTAATGCTCATAACTACCCAAAAGTATTTTTAACTTTTCCAGAGCTTTAGAAGTCAATTTCAATCTCAATGCATATTTGTCACTGCCAGAAAAACTTAGTAGGAGAGGAGTAACTGAAATAGGCCGTTGTTTCTTCTCTTTCGCAGAGAGTTCAGACAGGAGAGATCTCGGAGGGTTTGAACAAGGGCCATAAAACTAGACGCCGGCTGAAATGGGTCTTGGGAGAGCTGATGTCACCTGGCATCTCCCCTGCTCCTGCCCCCGTAGCCCTCCTCCCCCTTGGTGGGCAGCTCAGAACGACGACACTTGGGACGTGAGCACAGAGAAACTTCAATAGACCAGGGGAGTGGAAATCCACAGCAATGCGGTTTTATTATGAATCCCTGACCTGCCGCCACTTCCCAGGAGAGGAGGTATGTGATGTTCGGATGGTCACGGGGTTGGGGCAGGTGGGGAGCCAAAGCTCCCATCCTTTGGATGGACTTGGCTGCAGAGGCCAGTGCTGGGCCCAGGATGGCTGCTGTCACTAGCAGTGTGCATTTTGCATCATCCTCTGGGCAACCAGTTTGTTTAGTGGAAGTCACAGATGCACCGTTATCAGAGCACCAAGGACCTGACAACGCACGTGTCCAGAGTTCTCCTCTTCTACCTCCAATACCCCTAAGATGGGTGGGATGAAAGAAGGCGGAAAGGAGCAGAAAGAGGAACTGGGGGGAGTAGGAGGCCTGCCGGGGCTCTTCAGCTTGAAAGGACAAGCAAAGGTTATAGGTCATGAATGGAATCAAGAGAACACTGCTAGGTACACAGTTATCCACTTGTCGGCAAAGGCCAGGGGACCAGACACCAGTTGGCTGGAAAACACCAACTGTTTACCAGGAGTTTGGAGATCGGTTGGGCAGACAGCTGTCCTAGTAAGTTCTCCCTGTCAGAGTCTAACATGAATGCAGCTATCTGCCTGGAAGCAGAGGGAAATGGCCATGGCCTGCAGCTGGTCACTGCCTGGTCACAGCCAGCTGCTGGAGGACCAGGGAGGCACCTGTGGAAGGGCATCCTGTGGCCCCACTCCCGAAGGCCTGGCCCTGGCATGGTGGCGGCAGTGCCGAGGAACTCAGAACGCCCTCTCTGTTCAGAGGGAAAGGAAATTTCTCTAGGCCCGAGGACTTGTTCTGTACCGAATGGGTCTTGGTATGTTCATGCTGGAGGGGAGGAGCCATGTAAACAGGGATGCTTGCTCTCTCTCTGGCTCAAGTCATTTTCTATTAACAGAAGGAAGTTTGAAAGGGAGTGTTATTTTTAAAAACTCCCTATTAAGTCAAGTCAAGGCCTTTGTGATTTTATAACTCAAGGCCATGGGCCTATCCGCAGCTGGGAAAGCTGAGGATTACAGTTGTAAAGAGCAGCCATGCTGGAGTCCAATGACCCTGGGCAAGTTAGTTGGCATCTCTGAGCCTCAATGTTCTCACCTGCAAAATGGGACTTATAGGGTTGTTGTGAAAATTAAACAAGGTAATGATGTAAAATAGTTCAGCAGCCGGTCTATAGTAAGCACATGAGAAAAGAATTCAGAGAGGTAAATAGGACTCTCCACTCCTCAGCAATGGCTGGGGCCCTGGCTCTGAGGGGTAACCTGAGAGAGAGGAGACAGTGAGAGTCACACATCGCCATGGAAGCCCAGAGCCCAGCTCCTGGCTCAAGCCAGGGCCCTCTCTCACATGGGACAGGACACACACTCCACGGAAAGAACCAACAACACAATCTTCCGGTTATGCTGGGTCTAGGATTTATCAAGAAATAAGCAGCATGGGAGGTGCCAAGATGCCCCTCTCCTTATTATCAGAGGCAGTAGGCTTCCGCACAGACCCCACATGGCACTGAACTAGCACCAGTGAGGAGCCCAGCACTTTCGCCTCATGTTAACTGTGCTTGGAAGGTCAAGGAAACAGCTTGGACTTTAGGCTGCATGGGGACCAAAGTTCTCGTGAGGAGAGGGGGTCAGTTCCAGAAGGAGCCTCAGGTTACATCCAGTGTCTCAGACTCATGGCAGTTTCATCATTCTCATGCTCACATTAAGTCCTAATGCTTCCAATAAAGACGGTAGGTGGAGGGTGGGTACCAGCAGTATGAGCTTTGCGTTAACTGCCCCGTGGGAAAATGACCTTGGGCTGGGGCTCTTCCATGAAACAAAGGGCATACGCCTTGGGTATACGTGTTCTCTTCAAGAAGAAAAACAGTGGTGTCTGAGCTCAGACCTAGCTACTTTACCACTTGGCTGGCATCCAGACTAGATCTGGGGGATGGCAACTCCATTTGGGATAGAGATGTGGATGCAGATCTCAGCTCGTCCCCCGTATGCTTCCCCATCCCTATTTCAGCCCAGATCTGCTACCTGGAGGTGGAGGTGCTCTGTGAATCCTTCGAGACTCCCACCCCGCCCCCACCCTTCGTGAGGCTGGACCGAGAGAGGCGGGTCTGGCGGGTGGTGGGCTGCGGTGCTCCAGAGCAGAGAAGAGGTGTCCAGCGGTGGCGGGCCATGCTGCAGGAGAGCGCGGTGCTTTCCGCGGTGCTTGACAGAACCATGTTCCGTTTCCATCGTTCCACCACATGGTTAGATCAAGCACAAAGGAAAGCCCCGCGGCGACTGGTCAGAGTCAAGGTCAGGAAGCAGCGTCAGAGAGAGGACAGGAGCGCTCAGAGGAAGCAGCGTGGAGAAGCGGAAGCCGGAGCAGGCCCCCACTGAGCGTGATTAGTACCGAGAGCGGGGTTCCACAGGAACACGTCCGGAGACAGGAGCCCTACCGCCCTTCACACGCCGCCCCGGGGGAGACACAGGAGGAGGGGAGAAGAACGGGTGGGAGGCCACTGGACATCCCTACTCAGGAGTATCAGGGCAGAACAGATCCTTCCCAAGGGGAATTGTGACCACAAATGTCTGGGATCGTTTCGCAGGCCTGAACTGAGCCTCTGAACCCCACTAGATCACACCGTTAGATGTGCCAAGACGTCGAACTTAGCAGAAGTATCTTCTGCATTCTCTGCTGCCTAGGGCCCATCCCATAGCAGAGTGGTTCCATGACAGGCTGTTCCCCCGGCGCCTTCAGTAAAGAGACAGGTCACGGTTCCTAGTGGTCTAGCAAAGCTGCAATGCTCTTCTTTAGAAAAAGTCCCTCTGATGTCTCCTCAGTATCCTTCAAGGCCCCCAGAAACCCTTGGCTGACAGACGTTCATCACAGATCAATCAAGGTATAGTAGAGAAGGGGTGTGACATTGAGAGAAAATACATGTTCCTAGCAGGGAGAAAGTCGGGGAAGCCCCGGGGCCCTGGGTTTGGGACTGAGAAACCCAGAGTCACAATGATCATGACAAGGAGCCTCTTTCAAACTAAGAAAAGGAAAGAAAGTGGAAGATACCAGATTCTAGGGTCCTTCCTGACTTCCGCCATGACTGTAAATCATGGAGTGGGCTGGGGAGACCAACAACCAGTTGTTCTTGATGCCATGGACCCAGGGAGGGTGCCCAGCCTTTACACCCTTATCTGCAAAAGATCAGTGGCCGTTTTTATGAATTTCCACCCAAGCCATGAAAGAGGAGATGTGTGCATCTTGAAGAGACCTGAGTCAGGGCATCTTGAAGAGACCAGACTGGGACCCTCACTGCCCTGCCCTCTGACAGGACCGATGGGGGTCACCGTTCCTCCACAGTGTGTTTTTAGGACAAGATGGTGGCAGCATATTGACGTGTATAGGTTATCTGTGATGAATGACTGGTTAGTCCAACTCACTCAACAGCTCCGGATCTGGCTCCACCTCTTGCTAAGCCCTCCCGTCCGATCGACTAGAGCTGGCCACTGTAATTTAGACTCAACTCTGCTTTGAGCCCCTCCAGACAGGCAGGGCTCTGCAAACACTCTAGTTTGGGGATTTCGTATTCAAGTTTGATCAGGTCCTCAGCACCAGAGCAGGGAAAATGCATCCCTTTCATGCCCCTGTCCCCAAGCTTTAAAATTCCCCTCCTTCTCTTTGGTTTCCTTCAACAGAAAGAAATGGAGGGGCCCAGGAGAAAGTTATCAAGAATCTTCTCAGTATATCAGAAGTCCTGGGTTACAAATCTTGTCCTGAAAATACCACTCTATATTCTTAGATAAGACTTACTGCTGTGTGAGCCTCATCTTCTTCCTCTCTAGCATGGACTGGGTAATCTCTGGGGGCTCTCAAGTTTTGTGATTCCCTGAGAGGTGTCTTGCTCTTTGCCATCTTTGTACAGATGAGGACAGGGAGTACACTACTCTGTACTTTTCACCACCAGTTTCTTCTTGCCAACTGGATCTCCACAGACAAAGTGGGGGAAGCATGACGGAAGGCAGACAGCATTTTCCAACCGTCAAGTGCTCCCCCGAGGATGGGCTTGGGGGTCTCAGGCAGCCAGATGGTGCCTTTTGAGGAGGCCTTAATCTGATGGTCAGATTACCCCAGTCGGCAGCATTCACCTCTAACCTGATCTTGCTGCCCAGGGCAGCGGATACAGCTGATAGAGGCAGACAGTGCAGCTGGGAAGCCAGCTGCCCAGCCTAAGGAGGGGCTTTATGCGTCGCAAGAGCAGCCCTCAAATTGGCTCCTAATTACATCAGCTGTCTTTGCAATGGGAGTGCTTTTAGGGGAAAGTAAAACGCAGACTTCTTATCTGTCAAATCCAGTACGTGTCACCTGCCCCTCCTTCTTTCTTCTTGAGCTTCCTGGAAACACAGAGCTTTAGAGCTATGGCTTCTGCATCCCTCAATGCTAAGCAGGTCTGGGCCTCAGTGCCTCTCAAAGCCAAGGTCTTTGGAGTGCACCAGTAGCTAGCTCACTTGACCTCTCTTGTCTGTAGCTACATAAAATAAGAGCATATAGAATATTATATGTTAGGATCATCACAGCTCTAACTTTCTCTACCTTTATAGGAATAATCTTTCTGGTTAGTATTGATGTATAAAAAATTTTTTAGACAGGGTCAATCCAAAAACCCTGTCCCTTTTCCCTATTTGTATCTTTTTAAAATTTCCAATCATTCCTACCCCACATAGGAAAAGAAGCCAGGGTTCCTCCAGTGCAAAGATAGGTAGGTAGCGGCAGATCTAGAGCTAGAACTAAGCTCTACTGTTTCTAGGTCTACTGACTGTTTTCCTCTTTCTCCTACTTAGTTCTGTCTGTACCCCATCCCCAAACCCAGCCTAAGTTATTCCGAGGCAATGGCTGATCCCTGGGCTGATTCCATCCCCGCCCTATGCCCCAGGGTCTTGGCATCAATCAGGATCTCGAGATCATGATGGGACCACCCCCCCACCCCCCAGCCTCCAGACTGAGGGATCAGGGTTGGCAGATGGCACCCTGCCCTCCTCGGCCTCTTATCACCCCTCTTCTTGGGCACAAATGCTGTTAGAGGTAATTAACTCAGCCCCAGCCAGACATGGGTAGGAAGAGAGGGGGCAGAAAGAACAAGAGGTGTAAGTCATGAGGAAAGGGCCCGGGGACAAGACGGTTGTGCCTTAGGGCACAGCTCTGGGCTGGGAGAGCATTTTCCTCCCTGAGATGCTGCGGCCCCAAGAAGGAACTTAAGGAAAGAGTTCAGGGCCTGAGGTTGGGGGCGGGGCCAGGAGGCTGGGGAAGGAAGTCATCCAAGCATCTGGGCCTCCTTCCCAAATGGCCCTTCTCTCCTACATGCTGCGTGGTGTTGAGTAGTGAGCCAGACCTGGCGTCCGAGCCTGCCTTTACCGTTTGCTTGCTGTGCCCATGGGGCGCCCCCTCACCTCGGAGCCCTCAGCTTCCTCTGTGGCAGCAAGGGGACCTCTCCTGCTGATCTCACAGGACTACTGGAAAGACCGAGTCAAACTAGAAGCCCTGAGAACAGTGCTCCTCGGTGGCAAGGAACTGCTTTTGTAACTGACATTGTTATTCTGGGGAAGGCAAATTGAGATCGATGTCTCAGACTGCCGCAAAGTCCCTGGGGTCTCTCCAAGCCCTCTCAAGGTATTTGCTTCTGTTGAAAAAAATAAAACAGCTCAGGCTGATCATTCTGGAGGCATGGACTGAAGAATTTGACTTTGAGGTCAAGAACAACGTGAAAGAAGTGGAGGTCTGCCTGCTGGTCTTCTCCCGGTGACTAGGGCCGACACTAGCCTTCTCCCCAGGAAAACCCACCTACACAAGATGCTCCGGGCAGGGAGAGAAGAACAGTTCCTGCTGACACACAGATTGTGAGGGTTGGCTTCACCCCATCTCACCACATCATACTATCAACGTCTCACCATTCGGAGCGCAAAGCAGCTTGGTGATTTTTTTTTCCAGTAGCAGACAACACAAATGATAGTCATTTGTAACTGCCTGTTCATCCAGCTCTTGGGTCAAGGAGAGCAACTTCTCTTTCCAAGATGAGCTGAGAATTCCCCTGCCATTCACCACCCCCCCCTCCCCGTTTCATTTCTGGGTACGGTAGGGAGGAAGGTTTCTGGAGAGAGCTTGGGAACTAGAGAGCAAGGCTTTGCTTTCTTTCTGAGCAACACTCTTTGCTGTTCTCTCCATGATCAGAATACACCCATCTGGGGTGGAGGAGAGAGCAAAAACGTCTGTGAAACCTAGAATACACTGTGGTCCAAGGGCTGTACCGAAGGTGGCCATAGAAGGGAAGAGGAGGCCCCCCAAGGCTCCATGCTTCCTGCAGCCTGGCCTGGGGTATATTTATATCTCTATCTGCCACTTGGGGAGTGTGATTTGGAAACTAACACAATACAAAATAAATAAATCATGGCCTCTAAAGATCGCATGTGTACAGGCTGCCTCATCCCCTCGTTTCCCCCTAGGTCGGGAGATGTGCTGCTGCCTGGGTTCTGTCTCTCCCCAGATCAGCCCCCTTCCTCCCCACAGTGCTTTTATTGTGTGTGTGTGTTTTATTTTAAATCCATAAGCTAATTGGTTTTCTGCAGGGCTAACTGAATTTTCCCAATTTAATTTGCAAAGATGGTCCCTGGGAGCCATTACAGCACGCGCTGTCCTCCAGATTGGATTACTGGCCTCTCCGGGGCTGCTGTACTCTGAGTCGGAAGGTGGGGCCCTGCCCCATAACCTGATTACCTGAACAGCGGAACTTCTTGCTCTTGATCTGGCTGAAGCGCTTGTTGGCCAGCCGGCGCGGGCTGCTGCAGCGGGCCCCGCTGGTCTCGATGGGGTTGTCCTGAAGGTAGTCGGCCAGCCACTTCAAGTGGCAGTCGCACACAAATGGGTTTTGGGCTAAGTGGCTGCGAGAGGGACGGGAGTTAATCAGATGGGACCCCTGGTGCCACGTTCCACCACCACCCTGGCCTGGTGCCAGGCTCTGGTGCCAGGCTCCCTCCCTCATCGCCCCAGGACGCCTCGGGGGAGGTGGGAGCTGCTCTCAGTCAAGACCCGGAGAGGGGGCCTGAGGTCTGCTGTCTGCAAAAGACAGTCACAGGTGCAGCCGGCATCCTGCCTGGGGAATCAGCCTTCCTTGCTCTCCCCACCTGGGTCAGGACCCACCCCTGATCGTCTCCAATCTCACCCACGCCAGTTCTGAAGGGCAATGAAAGCTGCAGGCTTAGTTAGGGTTTATGCTGAGAGCAGACTGAATTTTATTTCTCCAAGCTCAGGAACACCCGGTACATAAAGCAGCTGGCATGGTGTCGGGCACAGGGTGGGTGTTCCATTTATAGTAGCGGGTTTTGTTCTTACCATCCTCAGCATCACAAGGGCAACAGCACCATGGGCCTGGCTTCCCCCGGCTCAGTGAGAAAACTATCCAAAGCACCACACTCAGTGCTCAGCACGTGGTCGGGGTTCAATGTGTAGCAGCTGCTCTTACCCTTTCTTGGCTCCCGTCTCTGGCTACAGGGGCAGTAAGTGCCAGATGACTCAGAAGGGCTCCAGAAGCCCCCAGGCTCATGGTCAGACCTGGGGCTGGAGCTAGGGTCTCAGCTTAGGGGTGGAGCCATCAAAAACACGGGCTGAGATCTGTACTCAGGTGTCATCTATCTAATGGAACTATTTATGAATGTCTGCAGCGCTTGGGAGGGAGGAACTGTTCCCTAACGAGGGTGGTGAAATACTCCCGTATTCTGGTACAGTGTGCCTGTACCAGAGGCTTGGTTTTGCGGGTGTTGGTGGGCAGGAATGGGTTATCAGCAGAGATGGAGCCTGCTCAGAATACAGTGGCCACAGTGGTTAAAAGAGCAGGTGAGCAGCCGCTCGGCCTGGATTCAAATCCTGCTTCTTACTAGCTGTGCAACCTTGAATAAGTTACTTAACTTCTCTGGGCCTCTGGTTTCCTCACATAGAAATGGGGGATCACAAAAACACCTACCTCCTAGGGTTGTTGTGAGGCTTAACTGTTTGGATACGGGGAAATCACCCCGTGGGGTGCCGAGCATGGTGTGAGTGCTTAGTATGGGCGAGCTAGTGCTATTATGATTTTTTTAAAAAATGTTTTTTCTTGGGCAAGCCATGCAGCATGTGGAAACGGTAGTTCCCTGACCAGGGATCAAACCCACGCCCCCTGCATTGAAAGCACAGATTCTTAACCACTGGACTGCCAGGGAAGTCCCAAGCTAGTGCTATTATTAATATTCCATTCTCGCTGCAGGCTCCAGGACTCCTCCCGGACGTGCTCACTTTGCCTTCATTTTGAATGTTCTCTGCGACTACGTGTTTGGGGTTGCTGGCTGCCTGGGCACGCGCTGGCACTCGAGGTGGCATACTCACAGCGTCTGGATGGCCTGCAGAGGGGCAAAGAGCCCCTTGCTGATGGTCTGAAGCTTGTTGTCGTACAGGGAGAGCAGGTTGAGGTTCTGCAGGTCCTGAAACGTGTTCACTCGCAGGCAGTTGATCTTGTTGGCATTGAGGAGCCTGCAGGCAGGAGAGAGGCTGGTGACTCACTAATCCTTGTGATGACCTGCGGAGCAAGGGCCGCGCCTGCAGGCTTCCCAGTGCTCTCCTTACAGCAGGGGCTCCCGCCCTCAGCAGAGAAAGAGAGGGACTTGCATGCCTGCGGCCACCGAACCTCCAAACACGTCCGGGCACTCACGCACCCAGTCACCACGGACGATCACTTGGAGACTTCCCCTGCACCCATGCTCTCAGAGGGAGACCCGAAATGGCACCCTGTGTGCTCCACTTTCTGCTTTAGCATGCAGAGCTTCCAGGACTCAAAAAAAAAAAAAAAAATCATTTGGCGCAATTATTTTGATGCTTTAGCTGATTGACTAAGGGTACTTTTGATTCAGAAAATTCCTTAGAGTTCTTTTGGATCACTGATCCCATTGGAAATCTGATGAAAGTTATAGGTCATTGTCCTAGAAAAAATACAGCCGTGGGTAGGCCTGTGTGCATACACATACACGTCCTTTCTCTCTCTCTCTCACACACACACATAAACACACACACACACAGAAACACAAACACACACATGGATGGAGTCCCGTGTGATTCTGCAAATACACCTCGCATGTTCTGAACACGCTCTTTACCCCTTTCATAAGGTGATTCCTTCTCCTCCTCTGTACCTGAGTCCAAATGTCAGCTCCTCAGAGAGGCCTGCCCTGACCCCCTCATCTCCCGTACGACCCCTACTATTGTCTCTCATAGCCCCCTATTTATTTCCTTCATAGCACTTCTCTCAATTTGTGGTTAGAGGATATTGGTTTGTTTTCTTGTTTATCATTTGCCTCCCACCCAAGATGGTAAGTTCTATGATGGCACAAATGACATTATTTTATTCCTCCCTTTATTCCCAGTGCTTAGCACAAGCATTTATTAAGAAATACACTCAACTCCATACACAAATCCAGGGGGTCACTCTCCTCTAAGGTGACACCAATCCCCCAGGGTCAGCCTTCCTATCCATGAGGGACCCCGTTCTGCCATGGTTTTAGTTCTTCAGACCTGCCCCGGCCAACCAAAACCAAAACCAAAAAAAAAAAAAGCATAAAAGGAAGCTGCCTTTCTGGTGAAATGCTGGTCCATCCTAGGTGATGCCATTAGGGTTGTAGAAGTGTTTTCCAGAATGGGGCTGGCAAGGCAAGCACTTTGGGTCCTACAAATGTCCTTTATGATCCTAGACTGACTAGCTGTGCCCTTGAACCTCATGTAAAATCATTGCTCACCCACTCTTGAATGAAAGTGAGGGGGTTACTAAACTAACCAGCAAAAAGCTGGAATTTAAAAAATTTCTCTTTTCAATGGTGGCTCAGAGCTTCCCTCATGGGGAGGGACCCATGGGATGCATCATGGCTGGCTTGCCTCTGGAGGCTCTTGATGCCAGGGTCCAGGGGCTGCCATGGGAGCTCAGTCATCCATGACCCCACTCCCTTGCTGCAGGCCCATCCTGTGAGGCAGGCAGCTGTGGCAGTGACAAGAGGAAGAAGAACTGACGTTTAATCTGGCTAATAACCGTCAGGGTCCCAAGGGTTCACACAGATGTCCTCCTGCCTCCCAGTGGCAACAAAAGCTCACATTGCTAGAATACTTTTCATGTTTTCCAGCGTGCTTTCCTGACATCCTTTTGTTCTCACAGTAACCTGGGCAGATGGGCAGAGCCAGCCTTGCACGTTACAGTTGAGGAAACTGAGGCTGAGAGTTTGGCGGGCTTGTTCACAGTCACACGTTTCCAAGGTGCATGCTGGATGCAGTTATGGTACTCTAGGTCTCTGGAGGGTTTAGTTTCTTCTTTATGAATGCCTTATCCACCCCACCCATCTGTCTATCCCCTTTGTAGCAATTTCCCCCAAGAATTTACTGTGCTTTGTATATTAAATTTTAGTCAAAATCACTCTATTTGGGGGGTATTCCAAGGAGGATGCTATGGAGCAGAGAAACAGGGAGAAGAGCGAGAGGATCCAACAGGGCTAAGTCCCCACGGGTCAGGAATGAACCCTCCACACACACACATTTTTTGGTTCTCTTGTTTAAAAAGAAAAATCAAGTATGCGGTAGATAATTTGTTCCAAAGCTTGATGTTCAGGGCCTTTTGAGGGCATCATCTTGCTAGGAAATACCAAATTATCAGTAAAGAGACCAGGTCAGAAATGCCAATCTCATGACCTGAGGATAGAATCCTCCCTGCAGCATATTGCAACATCCCCCATGCAACTCTGTTCATTCAGCCCTCCCAGTGTGTTAAAAACCGGGAAAAAACTATAATGAGGTATCACCTCACATCAGTCAGAACGGCCATCATTAAAAAGTCTACAAATAACAAATGCTGGAGAGGGTGCGGAGAAAAGGGAACCCTCCTACACTGTTGGTGGGAATGTAAATTGGTGCAGCCACTATGGAGAACAGTATGGAAGTTCCTTAAAAAACTAAAAAAAGAGTCACCATATGATCCACTCCTGGGCATATATCTGGAGAAAACGCTAATCCGAAAAGATACATGCACCCCAATATTCATAGCAGCACTATTTACAACAGCTAAGACATGGAAGCAACTTAAGTATCCATCGACAGATGAATGGATAAAGAAGATGTGGTATGTTTTTATATATACATATATACACACACACATACATATGTACACACATATATATATAAAATGTAATATTACTTAGCTATAAAAAGCTGAGTAATATATATATATAAAATGTATATATATATAGTATAATATATATAAAGTATATATATTATATAAAATAGATATATATAAAATGTATATATATATAAAATGCAATATTACTCAGCTATAAATATATATATATAATATATATAAAATTTAATATTACTCAGCTATAAAAAGAATGAAATAATGCCATTTGCAGCAATATGGATGCACCTAGAGATTATCATACCAAGTGAAGTAAGTCAGACAGACAAAGATAAATATATGGTATCACTTACATGTGGAATCTAAAATATGATACAAATGAACTTATTTACAAGACAGAAACAGACTCACAGACATAGAAAACAAACTATGGTTACCAAAGGGGAAAGGGGCGGGTGGGGAGAGAGAAATTAGGAGTTTGGGATTAGCAGATACAAACTACTATATATAATGGAAAAGAATTGAAAAAGAATATACATACATATATATGTATAACTGAATCACTTTGCTGTGCACCAGAAGCTAACACAACATTGTAAATCAACTATACTTCAATAAAAAAATTGGGACATTTCTCTCTCTCACTCACACACATCATATTTCTATTTTCTCTTGAAAAAAATCAGAAGCTCTAGTAACACTGGGCCCACTGGAGGCAGCCATGGGGTGGCTGCCCCCTTTAGATAAGACATATGCTCTGTTTGCCACAGTACTCACTATTCCCTATTGTGTGCCCTTCACAAGTTTATTCTACTGACCTTGCCTGAGGAGGCATTTAGATTTGAGACTAGTGTAGATTCATGAGCCCAATTGCTGTACTTGGTTCTGGGGAATGCCAGACACGGGATAAGGTGGATGGCTATGGGGAGAGAGGAGTGCAACTCTGATCTGCCTTGAAAGGGCATCTAAACTGCAGGCCACTCTGGCAACCCTCCTCACCCATCAGAACTATCGAGGCTTCTTTTTCTGTCCACTTTCTTGTTCCCTGTTGCTCCTAGATCTCTCAGCATGAGATGTTATTGCAAAGATTTAAGGCATCAAAACAACCCAGGTTGGCACAATTTTGAGGCAAAGATAGTGCATAAGCAGGAGCAAAAGGAAACACAAAAGGGCAGAGTCTCCCCATCACTTATTCTCTCCCAGGATGCTTGGTTCCCTAAGGCAAGATGCATCGGTGCAGGGGGAGATAAAATTAAGCTGCTTATCCAGATTTAGATGCCGAGGACAGCCTCACTGATCTCCAGCACAGGCAACATCTAACAGCCTGTCGTTCTGTCCTCTGTCCTTTGGGAGGAAGGTTGGCAGCTACTCAACTGGGTCTGGCTTCCATGAAAGGATCTCTGAGCTCTCTGGTACATGGACAAGAGTTGCAGGGGAATTAAACAAACAAACAAACAAACATCATCCTAATCATTTGTAGAGAAGTGGATGGACCTAGAGAGTGTCATACAGAGTGAAGTAAGTCAGAAAGAGAAAAGCAAATATTGTATAATAACGCATATATGTGGAATCTAGAAAAATGGTATAGATGATCTTATTTGCAAAGCAGAAATAGAGACACAGAGGTAGAGAACAAATGTATGGATACCAAGAGTGAAAGGGGTGGGGTGGGAGGAATTGGGAGACAGAGACTGACACATATACATTATTGTTACCATGTATAAAATAGACAGCTGATGGGAACATACTGTATAGCACAGGGAACTCTACCTAATGCACTGTGGTAACCTAAATGGGAGGGAAGTCCAAAAGGGAGGGGATATCTCTATGTGTATGGCTGATTTATTTTGCTGTGCAGTGGAGGCTAACACAACATTGTAAAGCAACCATAGTCCAATAAAAATTCATAAAAAAACACCCTAAAAAATAAAGAAAAACCACCCTATGATGGAGCAAACAGAGAGTAAACAACTATTTGAAATGGGGTTCAGCAATTCTGTAAGAAGTTCTGAACATAGGCCTTCTCCCTCTTCCACTGGAGGGATTGATTCTGCCTCCTTCTCCATCAAGGCTGCTTGATCTGTCCCAGTTCATTCCCCTTTGAGGAGCTGTGGTGTAACTGCTGTGTGAATTAATAATAATGCAGCATCCTCTCCAGAGACCACAGCTGTGTGTGCAGCCCTGTGCCAAAGGTTTTCCAAAGCACTGTCCACGTAGTATTTTCTTTCACCCTCACAGCAGCACTATGATTGTCCTCATTTTGCTGATGAGGAAACCGAGGGTCAGAGTGGTGAGGGATTTAACCAAGGCTGCCCCGTGAACTTCCAGCCTGTCCGACTCCAAAGTTCCTCTCTCACCCACCGTGTAAAATTCATCTTCTCATTCCTGTGCCTGGTGGAAGGTGTTGCCTGTTTCTGGGGGGTGGCTGTTTTTGCTAGCTTCGGAATGCACCTGGGCACACTTCAGGTGGACGTCTGGTTGGGTCCGGAAGACTGCTTGCCTCTTGGTTGTATAGAGGCATCAGGAGTCCTGCTGACTCTTAGGGAGAACCCGGCACCAAGCTGCTGCGACGGGACTGCTCTTTGAAATGCTCACTAAACTGCCGTTGGCACAATGGCAGGCTCTTCGCTGAGTGGCCTGCACCTGTGCAAAGCAGGAGCTCAACCTTCATGCATCATTGACTAAATGCTGATTTAGGAGCTGGTATGATTGGCTCTGTATTCCCCTCACCCTGAATTCTCACTCAAGGCAGACCAGGAGACAGCGATGAAGCAGAGACAACAGTATCCCTTATGCAAGATGGGATGCTCCAGCTCGCCTCATTCAAGAGGCTGCCTGGTACTCAAACTCCAAATCTTGATGCCCCCAACTAGATCTCAGCTTGATCTGCTATTGGATCCAGCGAGGGGGGAGGGGTTGGAGATGTACTGTGTTCATCAATATTTCCCCAGAAGCAGATCCAACCATCTTGTGGGGCCACCCGCTCCCAGACCCACCTCCCAAAGGAAACGTGGAGGTCATATAAACAAAAAAGAGATGGTAGTTGGGCGGGGGTGGGGCCGAGATGATCAGGCCAGGTTGAACAGCTGGGACCACATGACCTAACGGGTAATAAGCACTATGTGTGGCCAGGCACTCACACAGCTCCTTACAAATATTAACGTATGGAATCTCCATCTGACAGATGATGAGACCCCTGGGACTCAAAAAGCTTGAGTACTTTTGACCAAAGTTGCACAACTAGTAAGCGGTAGGTTGAGATTTGGATCCATGCTATCTTAGTTCAAAAGCCTTTGCTCTGGGCTTCCCTGGTGGCGCAGTGGTTGAGAGTCCGCCTGCCGATGCAGGGGACACGGGTTCGTGCCCCGGTCCGGGAAGATCCCACATGCCGCGGAGCGGCTGGGCCCGTGAGCCATGGCCGCTGAGCCTGTGCGTCCGGAGCCTGTGCTCCGCAACGGGAGAGGCCACAGCAGTGAGAGGCCCGCGTACCGCAAAAAAAAAAAAAAAAAGCCTTTGCTCCCACGCCCATGCCTGTGAAGGGACTGTGGGAAGCGCCCGAAGCTTGTGGAAGGAGGCAGAAGTAGGTTTTTGTAGCCACTCCCATTAGCTTAGTGATGATTCTACAATAAGACGAAAGCAAAGAGCCACGCTCCCACCAGAGGAAAGTGCGAGTACACATACATCACCTTCTAAACTTACGTCTAAGTGTTAGCTCTACGAGGCACTCTTCCCGCCCTCCCCTTCACGAGCCCTTTCAGCTTCCACATATGTTCCATGTCAAGAGGTATTAGCGCTCAGCCCATTGACTAACCAACCTAACGATGCAGCGGAGAGATAATCCTTTGCAGGAACTGTTGCCTTCAGAAAAAGCAAGGCAGGAAACAGAAGCCATTGGGAGCCTCAGAGCTGGAGCGTGGGGTGGGGGGAGGGGGAACGAATAGCAGGAGTCCTTAGTCTGGGCTAAGGAGGGCTCTTCTGATTCCAGTCCTGCTGGGGGACCGGGCCTGGCCCGGCCAGAAAAGTTCCAGGTGCTCTCGTCGCTCGTAGCAGCTTGCAGCCTCATTCACTCAGGGTCCAGGTAATAGGGGGAGATGGGACACAGGAGGGAAGTGAGGTCCACCCTGACCTGTGAAAAGGACCCCCGCACCCAGTCTCCCTAAAGAGGCCACATGGTTGGGGTTCACTTTGTAGCAGCTGTTCTTACTCTTCATTGGCTCCCGTCTCTGGCTACAGGGGCAGAGGACCACTGAGGCCCCATTTTTAGCTACTGCCCTTGCCCACATCTCCTCCTCCAAGAAGATTCCCCTGAGCTCACAGCCTTTGCCACAAGGTTTGGAAAACACAAACATCTGGAATCAGGCTTAATGATAAATTGCCTCAAAATCACCTAGGTAACACCAGTGGTTCACATATTGATTCAGTGGCCCCGAGCTCTCATTTGGGTGATATTTATATTCTCCACATCTGCCCACGTGTCTGCAGAAGACAGCGGTTTAAGGCTACTCCTCCTACTTATACCGTGTTTGTCTGCAAACACTAAAAGCATATTCCAAACCTGGAGTACAAGGTCTTCTCAGAAAATGTGTCAAGAAAGAGTGCAGCAGCCCCCTCCTGGAGAATAAGTGAAGCCCTTCCGGGAAAGACCGCGGGATAGGAAGATGGGCCCAGGCTCCCACCAGGCGGGGATTTCATGGAACCTCCTTTTCTTAAAGTGACACTGGTGGGCGGGGAGGGGGGGGGGTCAGTTTCTGTTTCATAAACACTCAGATGCATCCATAGGAGGGGAAAGATGTACCAACAACCCCATGGCATAACCCTTTCTCTGGCTCCTCCCGTAGGGGAATCATTTTTCAAGAATGGGTTACAAAGGCTCTCTGTTATCAAAAAAAGTTCTCTGTGTATCCCTGCAAGTATTTCCCACTATTAAGCACTGGCATTAACTATTAGTGAGGATGCCAATTAGGGGAGCCATTCTGGACCCCTGATTAAGCTGCAGGATTTAGAGTTAACCCCTCTCATTATTGTGTCTTTCTCTTTTAAAAAAATTTCTTTAGAATTAACCCTCTGCCACCCTGAAATTCTTTATCTACTAATTGTAATAAGGACCACACTCTTGCTTTAGGACAAACATGCTATTATCTTTCCCATATGAAATATGGGGGATTTATTTTGACCTTTGGTAACCTCCTGAGGCTGGACATGGGGAAGAACCTGGTGACATCTGGTGCCACGAGGTCAAGGACTTCTGACCCCGCCCAGAATCTTCTCTGAGCCTGTGAATGGGTGCTCTGGGCCACGCCATGCCAAACACTCACACAAAGAAACAAGAGCAGCCCTCCAAGTCCCTGGGGGCAATGATGACGCTTTCTTCTCTCCTGATAATGACTGCACTGCTGGTCATGGGCTGTGGGTTGTCATGGTGACTCGAACTGAAGTGCAGCAACAGGGTGGCCTGTCTGAAAAATAGGACCTCCTTTGAATCCACAGATATAGGAGGGCACGAGGAAGAGGGTGCAAGTGACGAGGACCTCCTAAGGTAATCAGAGGGAAGCTGAGCTTCTGAGAGACCGGATGAAGAAGCCATCACCTGCTCTCAGGAGATCCAGGGCCTCACCTAGTGTGACCTGGCTTGCCCCTTCCCTCCCCAACAGCTACTAGGGTAGAACTTGCCTATCTGACTGCTACCTGGTTACTAATCAGTCCTTTAAGAGGGAGAAACCATTCACTCAATGACCAAAGCATGGAATGATTCCAGAATTTAAGTCCCCTCAAGAGCTTTCCTTAGGAAGCTTCAGGTACACAAGAGAGGGAAGAATTCCGCCCTCAAAAATGCATCACAAAGGAAGTCTGCTGCTTCTGCTGGGGAGAATTCTCATCACCTCATCTCAACCCAGTCTTTAAGAACAAGCAGCTTCTTAACTGCCCTCTTACAGGGCTCAGCTCGAACTTTAGTGGGGTGAGGACAGTCAACCAGAGGAAGTTCCATGGGAGACAGGGGTCTGTGATTTAGACTGAGGCTTAACAAGAGGAGCTGATAAAGCATCAGTTCCATAGTACTCCCTCCTTGGCTTGAGCCAGTGAGGAATTCTTGTTTCGTGTATCACAAAACTAGCTCTGCAGATTGGCCCATGACTGGGTCAGAAGCAGATATCTCTGGTGTGGACTCCAGATTCAGACTGCTTGGGTTCCAACGCTCCATCACTTACAGGCTGAGAGACAATGGCCAAGTTACTTAACCCGTCAGTTGCTCAGTTTCTACATCTATAAAATGGGCCTCTGAACAATACCTTTCTCTTAGCATGGTTGTAAAGGTTAGATGAGATGATGTATATGAAATTGCTTAGCACAGGTTCTGGGACGTATTAAGTATTCAATACATGGTAGCTGTTATCATCAGCAGCAGTAGTTGTACTTGTCAAACAGCTGGTGAGGGAAAGTGAGCTATAGGGAGTGGAGTTTTGCTCACTGCCCCGTAACTGGCATGTTGCTTGGAAAACTCCAAGATGCTCCGGTGGTCTTGTCTGCCTTCCAAGAAAATCAAACAACAGGTGCCGGGCTGTCTTAACTTATTCCAGCCCTAAGACAGTCTGGTTTGGTTAAGACCTCCTGGAGCCGGTTTAACACCGACCGGAGCCAGCATTTTACACAAAATCGTCCACCTCAAATGACTGCCTGCCCCACTTGAACCCTCTTCCGTGCATGCCATGCAGTCAATGAGCACAAACTGCATGTGCTGACCCCCCGGGGAGGGGGGGGCGCTGTAACGGCGCCACTTACTGCTGCCCGTCAGAGGGGAAAGTGATGGCTCCGGAGACAGGCTCACTGCTTGCTTTCCTTGCCTTGGGGAGGACTAACCCCTGAGCTGCAAGGTGACATATCTGGGGGCACTCTGGCTGGCTGCACACTTAGGGTCATCATCTCCACTCAAATCCTAGAAACCCAGGAGCCAGGGTGGGCAGGGGAACGGCGAATAGCTGAGCTTTCACCCTGTTTCTGGTGAGGAAGGGCATGGATGGAGCCTGGGAGAAGAGGACAGGTCACTTCTCGGGTGATCAGAGCTGGGCGCGCATGCCCAGTGGCATGTCTGGTCCTAACCTTGGATTTTGAGGTGTCTCTATGTGGGAAATTTCAGTTCTCTGCAGTTTAGAAGGGAGTCTCTAAACACACTTCTTGCCCTACTCGGCACCTGACTTGTGTCCCAGTAGCCTGTTTTAAGGAAGGAAACTGACAGACTCCCTTGCATGCCCCGAAGATCATAAGGGTTGTTACTAATAACAAATGTGTGTTTATACAATGAAAGTCTGCAGGAACTGAACCTGTTTAAGATTAATTACAGGGAGACATACTAGCTATTTTCAAACACTTGAAGAACATGAGAATAGCCTTTCCTGAGTTTCCCAGAAGCCGTTACTGAGGTTTAGTATAAGAAAGAGCTTCCTAACCTTCTAACTACACTGAGACAACTTATCACAGAAACTTATCAGCAAAAGAGCAGTAGTATTTGTCCCGGGGTACGTGGGACAGGTTTCCATACCAGCTGGTGAGAAGCTGTCCTGGAAGCCCTGAAGATTTTGGAAGTCCAACTAAAGGAGGTGACTCTTGTGAGGCTGACACCAAGAGGATAGGAGTTTGGGGGTCCTTCCCAGGACTGCTGAAGCTTGTCCATGGAGACCCATTTGCAGCAGCCTCTGAGAAACTCTGAAGACTGAGACATTCTCCTATCAGCATTGGCCATCTGCCCGAATAAACAGGGCAAGAGAATGACCCAGGAGGGCTGCGTACAGAACAGGCTGGGCAAGTGTGGCGGAATAGCTGAAAAGTTTAGAGAAACAGGGAAAGGGGAGATGGGCAGGCAGGACAACCAACTACAATGCACCTGCTTTACTCCTGGTCGCATCATGACAAGTGCCAGAAAGGAAACATCCAAGATCATTTTGGGTGGCAGAGACAGCTTGACTTTGTGATGCACCCATAACTTGAGAGATGGAGAGAGAACAAAACACAAACCTCTTGCAAAAAGTCTTCGAGTCAAAGGACAGGAAATTTCCCAGACTAGCAGGGTATTCTCATCAGAGCCTTCTTATCGGAGTGTCTCCAGTCTAACAAGGAGAAATCCAATCTACCGCGGGCTGAACGCTAAATTAGATCTAATCAGGACCTGCTTTCTAACTGCTCAACAGCAGGTCAAAGCCCAATGACGGCTACAGTTGCTGCTTCTTTCTGGAAAGTGAGGTGGCCTGAGTTGTGTCAACTCTCGGTCTCGAGAGAAGGCGGAGATGCTTTGTCTTTACTCCCAGCTACTCAACTTCCTCTGCTCAAAATGGTGATACTCAACCAGAGCTGCCTTCCTGGTCCATGCAAAGTCCTGTTAGCTCCAGTCATCTCACGACTGCTGTCAGCTTGGAGCTGGGATACATTTCCTTTTTTAAAAAACATGCATTTATGGAATCTTTGCTACATGCCCTGCACTGTGCTAGGCACTTTGATGCATGCTACGTTTCTCCTTAATGCATGCAAGGGCATAGAGCTTTCTGTGGTCAAAACACAGACTGTAAAAGGATATTCACCCCAGCCCAGTGAAACACACCACCTCCAAATCTAACTCTAGGCCATGCTATTGTTACTTTTCTTGGAAGGGATTAATAGCTACAGTTAACTGGCCTTATAGTGGCAGTTATAACTTACAGTTTCTTTGCTACAAGCAAAGAATACCATCTGTGAACCCCCCCAGCTCCCTGCAGAGCCCTGGCATGTCATTCTAACAAAGAGCCACAAAGGCCCACCAAGGGCTGCAACCTTTGAACACTAGTAGGTAGGTACACAGAGACACGGAGAGTGAGATAGACACGGAGACAGAGGTGTGAAGGGCTGAATGGGTGGGATGCAGAGAAAAAGAACAGAATTTTCTCTCTTGCTTTCGGCTTCATTGAAACAAACTTGACTATTGCTGTGATGGATGTGCTGCCTGGAAACTAGCTGGGCATCTCATCTGGACATGATTCACATTCTTATATTGTCTTAGGAGACTCTGTCCAGGGCTGAGTCTTACAGGACATGGGAAGGGTAGGGAGTAAAGATGTGGGAAGAAAAGGCTAAAGGAAAAGTCTCACTTCCTTTTTCTTCGGATGTCACCATGTAAGATGAGTTGCCAACCTTCCTCTATTCACCATTGCTCCTGGCCGCCCACCCATCCGGAGCCATAACTTGACTACATTGTATGCAAGCTCATAATGGAGCTTCACTTAACTGCCCACGGGAGCAGGGAGGCCCCAGGCCCCTTCCTTCCTGCCTGTGACTTGGAGGTGATTTTACAATGGCACACATACAAATGTGCAGGCACACACACACACACACACACTCCCCACACCCATAGTACATGCGTGTAGATACTATGGCTACCTGATCACAAACCAGAGATAATTCTCCCCCAATCATAAAATCTTAAAATACAGGATGAGCTGAATTCCTTTCCTGGCCTCTCCACATCAGAGTTCATTTATCTTCTTCAAACATTTAAGCTCAAATGACCACAATGAAATCAATGCAAATAAATAATCCCAGAGCTTAAAATTTGAGGCAACAAATTTTCCCTTAAATTAAATAAACGCTTCCCATCTCAGCCATATCTTACCCAGATAGAGTCACACCGGTGACTGATCATGCTCTTCTCTAATTATTTCACTGCCCCACCCCTACCCTTCTTCAAGGTCTCATGTCTCCGGCAGCTCTGTTTCAGCTTTCGTATTGGAATACAGTGTATGACTATTTTAGTTCCCTAAGTTCTGAGCACACCCCTGCCCCATGCTTCCCTTTGTAGGATTCACCTCTGGCTTAATTTCTAGCCCCCCAAGCCTGAGGTTAGTGATTCATACCTGGGCCAGGCTCCCGAGCTGTATCATCTAGCTCGTTTACATTGACCTTAGCCTTCCTCTTCCAACTCCCTGGCTCTCCTTCCACCGAGAAGAGGTAATGGAGGTACGGGGTGGACAGCTCAAAAAAAAATTTTTTTTTTCCTTTCAATGGGCTTAAAATCAAAAGAAGAACTCTACAGACCATGGCTCAAAGTTTGCAGGAAAGAGACTGCAAATAGTTCCAGAGACACGATTAGTGACAATGTTCCTACTCACAGCAGCTGTAGGGACACCAGCCCGTCAAACAATCCCTTGGCAATCTCGGTGATCTTGTTCCCATAAAGCACCCTGGAAAAGAGCAGAGAGGACAGTGGTCACTGCGGATGAGAGGCCACTGGAACTCCTTCAAGTAGGAGGTCACCAGCTTGGCCCACTCTGGGGGGCATCTCAGAGCACTGGCTTCCCCAGCCTGCCTCACCTTCTCCTCACCAGTGAGACAGTGGGCTAGTGCCACTGGGGGCTGGAGGGGCAGGCTGTCCGGGAGGCCAGGAGAAATGGGCTCCATCCTGTTCTACTCCTGGGCGGCCCAGCTCAGTAAATCATCCACAAATAGGAAGACGCAATCCCTTTGTGGTGTCTCCCAGAGCTGCTAATATGACTCACACCCCAGCAATAAATAAGATGTGTGGGAAGCTGGCCGGCCCTGTGTTTTCTTGTCTTCAATGGGTATCGATCAGGCTGAGCCCAGCCTATAGAACATTTCCTTTTAATATCCTGTTGCATCCTAGGAATTCCTGAGCTGAGTCCTTTAATCATCCATCTAGACAGGGCTTTGGGTATCTGGGGTCCTATCCAGATGGCTCAGGGACTGCTGAGTCAAGGACTGGCTCTTAGGAAAAACTAGGGAGCAAGGAATTGTTATCGCGGTACCAGCAGCTTCTACATTATAGCCTTTTTTCCTATCCTCTGAGCTCCAGGAGCCAAGGAACTCAGAATTCTTTTACCCTTCTCTCTTCCAGCCTACAGAGTCCCTCACACTGGGTGTCCTATGCAAGGGCTGGTCTCTGGTGACCTGTGAGACTTGGGGAAGAAGTGTACTGGGTCTGCCTCCCCCGAAGACACTGCTGACCTCTCTCTGCTCTCATCCATGGCACAGACTTTGCTGTCTCTTGGGTCCAGCCTCCTCCGAGATGGAGGGAACTTAGCTAAGAAGAATTTTTTTAAAAAAATTCCCTCTCGAGCCCTGGAGTGCCTTGAATGAATGCAGGATTCGACCCCCACTCAGATTGCAAATTCAGGCTGTGATGTGTCATTGAGGAGGCCACATATTAGGATGAGGAAACAGTCAATGGGAGGGATAAACTCAACTCCCCATTTTCCAGACACCACCAGGAGTGAAGAGTGAGTGTCCTGCTCAGCCTGCGGGTGTGTTTCATGAATGTTTCAACATACTAATGGCTAAATAAAAGTCAGCACGATGGCTCAGGCTTGCATTTGTAATTCATATTATTAATGTCCCACTGTTCACTGTGCCAAATGCAGTCATGTCACTGTCTGTTCGTTGATGTTAGAACCTCCAGTGTAGCAGAAGCCTGAGGGACAACGGGGCTGGCTGGGGGGAGGGGTTCCTCAAATCATGTGTCCGTATGGGGCGTCTCTAAGCCTCAGTGGGTCAAAACCACTCTCCGGCAGGCTGACGTGGGCTGTGGGTCCACCTCTGGGCACCTGGGTGTAGACCTGTCTGGCTTTATGCCCAGGTCTTTCCTTGACTTTCCTTCCCACATTTTAGATCTGGGCTCAAACACCTCGTCCTTGGGAAGCTTCTCTTGAATATCTTAGTCAACATTTTCTACCACCTGTCACTCTATTTTTATTTCTTCATCCCTTTTCATTACGTCATGTTATACTACTTATACATTTATTTATTTTAAACATTTTCTGTGCCTCCCGCACCGGTCCCCTTGAGTATAGGTTCTGTGTGTGGTGACATCATGTGGCTTGTTCATGGCTGGGTCCCTAGAGTTGAAATCTGAATAGGATCTAACACAATAAATATCTGTTGAAAGAATGAACAGCTCTGGGCTTTCCTGGTGGTGCAGTGGTTAAGAATCTGCCTGCCAATGCAGGGGACACGGGTTCGAGCCCTGGTCTGGGAAGATCACACATGCCACGGAGCAACTAAGTCCGTGCGCCACAACTACTGAGCCTGCACTCTATAGCCCGCGAGCCACAACTACTGAGCCCACGTGACACAACTACTGAAGCCCGTGCGCCTAGAGCCCGTGCTCCACAACAAGGGAGGCCACCGCAATGAGAAGCCCACGCACCGCAACAAAGTAGCCCCCGCTCACCGCAACTAGAGAAAGCCTGCGCACAGCAACGAAGACGCAGCGCAGCCAAAAATAAATAAATTAAAAAAAAAAAAAAAAAAGAATGAACAGGTCTGGGTAAAGACTTTCCTGCCCTTTACGTTGGCCATTCCTGACTTTGGATTGGGTGTGTTGGTATTCAAAGCTCCATGAGGCCAAGGGTCTTATCTGTCCAGTTCACTGCCACATTCTCAGTGCCTATAACGCTACTCAGTACACAGTAGGCATCTACTGAATGGCTAAATGCATGCATTGGGGGTGAGAGGCACTTCACTTAAACAATGCCCTGATATATTTCAGAATTGGCCAGTGGCATGCCAATTTCCTGTTTGGCAACCAGATTTTGAAATTTCTTTTCCTGCAAGACAGGAAGCGTCTCACTGTCCTCAGACTGTTCCCAGATCCCAGCAGAGGGACAGCAGACAAGGCGGAACAGGAGGGTGGGGACAGGGATAGGATCGCGGTGACAGATGGCCACTCTCCCGTCTCCTCTGTGATCTTCAGCACAATAAGCAGACACTAATCTCACACACAATCCTGTCTTTGATATCCCAGCCAGATGTTCTACCCGATAAATGAAACTACTTTACTCCGCCAGCAGGAGGCGACAACTGAATCAAGAGACTTCCCTGTCTTCAGCCCCTTCCCAGTGGGATGGGGCCAGGTGGGGGAAGAATGTGTGTCTTGTTACCTGCCCACTCATCCATTAAACAAACCGGTTGCACAGAGAGACAAAGCATGGACAGCTTGCCTCTTGCCCGGTGGGCAGGTCACCAAATAATACAAAAAATATCAACTGATGATACCTTTGCTGTATCTTATACTTTTTATGTTATCTCAGGAGGGCAGCATAGCATGGGGATCAGGCTGCTTGGGTCTAAATCCTGCCTCTCTCGCTTGTTACTGTGGACTTTGGATAAGTTACGTTTATTTATTCAACACATTTTTTTTTTTGGCACGATAACTACGTGCCAGGTACTGTTTGAGGTGCCAGAGAGTCAGCCAGGATCAAAAGAAATAAAAACCTCTGTCTGTGTGGAGCTTAGATCACCCAGTTTCTCCAACCATTAAAGACAGAAGAGGATAGATCCTATATTTCAGGTCATGGTGAGGATGAAACTTGCAAGTCTCCTAGAATAGTACCAGGTACACAGTAGGTGCTCAATAAGTACTGCCAATGATTGTGGTGACTGTAATCATGAATGTGTGTCAGGCAGGAAAGGTGTCATCGTCCCCATTTTGCCTGTGAGGGAATGTGCACAGAAGACTCAAGTGATGGTCCCTGTGCCACAGGGTGAGTCACTGGCAGAAATCAGGACAAAGCTCTGTACTTCCCTGCCTCTGAGGGTCTCTGAGCCCCTGGTGGGCATAGCTTTGGCTCCATCCACTAGGCTGCTGTGGGGTTTAAAAATCAAAGAAAAGAAAGGCTTATAGGATGGGGTTGATGCTTTCTCAGGACAATAGCCATGAGGTTGGTCTGGAGAAAAAGGCTTCAAATCAGAGGAAGAAAATGAGCTCCTTCCTTGACAAGGTCACATGCACGGGTAAAATGGGCACATGGTAATAATCATACATTACGACTCTCTCCCTCCACCTCCCCGGACAGCACTGCCTAGGCATGTGGGATGGGAGTGCGGTTAGAGGAGAAGATGCATTTGAACTAGAAGCCAATAACCGGGAAGGCTGCTGGGCACTTAATCAATAAAAAGAATGCATGTGGAGTTGTAGAAATATTCCCCCAGATCAATTTCCCCTGAAGAAATATTTGTTTCTTTTACGAGGTTGCCACAAGTGTGTAAGGGAACATAAAACCTTGATAAACACCCCCTGAAAAATATGGACCCCCTCGCCCATGCTTTCCACCCACACCCTACGCGCTTTGCTCCCCACTTACAGCGAAGTGAGCGATTTCAGACCCTGGAAGGCATCTGGAGCGATGTCCGAGATCTGATTCTTGCTGATGTCTCTGAAAAATTAACCAGAGACTCTGAGAACATAGCTCAAAGGTGTGCTACGGCCATTTCCTAAAGTGTGGACCAAGCACTTCAGGTATGCAAAATGGTGAGGATGAATTCATCACTTAATCGATTTATTTATTCACAGTGTGCGAGCAGGGGCTTAAGGATCGTTCAGTTCAACTGCCGCATGATAAAATGCACTATATTGGTATCACTCTTCTTGGCTTTCAAAGAATGCTCACTCATGGCACCTTGACTTTGACATGGGGCCATGCACGCGTGAGCCTTCACTTTGCAGGTGGGAAATGGAAGCCAGTTAGATTAGGGCCTCATCGTAGGTCTCATAACCAAGCAATTACAGCATAAACAAAGCAAAAGCTGGCCTTGCCCAAACGCAGCCCAAGGTTCCTGTAAGCCTCCCTGTCTTGCCTCATGCCTTGGCAAATGCTTATTTTTCTCCCCAGAAGTCCTGAGTCATTTCACCTCCCCAGTGACTTTTCCTTCTTGACCTGAATGGAGGTCTTGAGCAGTGACTTAAGTCTCTGTCTGGTTCAGTGCATCTTCCAGGCCGGGTGATGTAAAGACATCATGAGATTCTCATGGGATGGCTTGTCGCTGGCAGTCCTCCTCAGACGGGAGCAAGCCCAGGGCAATGATGATCAGGGCTTTGGGATAATGTGAGCGAGAAGGATGCTGTGTGTTCGAAGGCAGCTAACCTGGCCTCGTTGGCGCAGAGGAATCTCCCTGACCCGGAGGCTGCTCACTCTGCAGCAGCCCAGGGTCTTCTGAGCGCCTGTCTCGCTAACAACACTTTCCTGAGGAGGGAGACTTCTCTTAGGAGTTATTAGCTCAGGGACAGCCTCGGGACTCCTGTCCCTGGAAGGGGAGATGCTCCAATTTCCAGCTACAATGAACCTCTCTGGTTCCTCTTCTTTACCAAAATAAATCAATGGGTCGCTGCTTTTGTGGAGAAGAGGGAGAGCTGGGGTCTTGGAGGGTCAACAAGGAGGAGGGAAGGGAATATTGAGAAGCAAGAACATCTAAGCAGATTCCTCAGCAATTGCCTCCAGCGAGGTCAGATGCCCTAGCCCCACAGCCTCTTAAGCTCAGTCCTTCTGTCTGTTTCTCTCCTCCTTCTACTATCCTTCAAAAGGGCTGCCCAACAACCTTTGCCTAGTCCTCTGCTCCCTTCCCTCCTTGTTTCCAAGACCTGCGACTTGAAAGATACTCCACAGTTAAGGTTTCTTAGGCACGGCTGTTGAGCTTATCCCTTTAGCAGGCGAGATCGCCTCTAACAAATCCACAGATTGTACTCGCAAACTAGTCAGCTTACACTGGCCTTTTCTTCAGAGCTCTATTTTTGTATAAGGGTCTTAACAAGCAAATGCTCTGGATTATCCTAATCTCGCTTGCCCTCAGCCTGGCTGCCAAGCAAGGCATTTCGGGCAAGCGTGCAGGGTCGGTGCTCGGATCAGACTAGTGAGAAAGCCTCACTTGTTTATGTTTTTGGGTTTTTTTTCCCTGACATTTTTAATGGGATGTCCCTTCAAGGTCCTTGGCCCTCTACCATGTCAGAGGAGGTTCTGTGACCAGTGGGGAAGCCCTCTGCTTTAGCCTTGTCAGGGCAAATGCGTTTTTAGTTCAGAGCTAGACTTCTGGATGCACCCATCTCTAAGGACAAGGTGAGATGTCTCGTGATTTGGAGATGCTGGGGAGTGGAAACTGGAGAAGTGATAGTTTAGCTGGGAACTGACCCTGGTGGTCACTCCATCTTAGTTCTTCATTCTGCAGGAAGGAAACAGCAGCCACAGGTAAAGGACCTGTAGCCACAAGTGACTGGACACAGCGATTTGGGTACAGTGCTGGCATCTCCAGTCTCCCTTCCATTTCACCGTGATGGGTGCAGAAGGTGGTGGCCCTGGACAGGAAGGTAGACTGGGGAAGGCTTCAGTGCCCACCCATCTCCACGCTTGACCCCTCCCAGTCTACATCAGGTGGTCCCAGAGCTGACTCCTGGTGTTTGGGTCACCCTCTATGACCAGTGGCTCTCAAACCTCACTAGGGTGTTTATTAAAATGCACCCACAGGGCTTCCCTGGTGGCGCAGTGGTTGAGAGTCCGCCTGCTGAGGCAGGGGACACGGGTTCGTGCCCCAGTCCGGGAGGATCCCACATGCCGTGGAGCGGCTAGGCCTGTGAGCCATGGCCGCTGAGCCTGCGCGTCCAGAGCCTGTGCTCTGCAACGGGAGAGGCCACAACAGTGAGAGGCCCGCGTACAGAAAAAAAAAACAAAAAAGCACCCACAGAGGGTCTGATTTGGCCCTCTGGAGAACTGGGGTTAGAAATCTGCATACGTAACAAATCTCCAGATGATTCCCAGGCAGGTGGTTTCTGAGTCATACTTTAGACCAGTATTTCAGAATCTGGTCAGTCTCAAACCTACCCCAGTCCCCTGGGGCTTGATAAACTGGATGGCGGAGAAGAAGTGGCCTTTGCAGACAGTTCAGAAGAGAGGTGGTAAATTCCAGTGCCGACGAGGGTCAAGCGGGGATTATGAGCGTGAGACACTAGGAATTGGTGGAACTTGTGGAATAGTGCTCTACCTTAGAACGTGGGAGGGAAAGAACTCAACACCTTTGAAGGTTTGGCCTTCAAGTGTCGGCGCTCTCGGTTAACCAACCCTGTAAGACTGGGGCATCCTCTCTGACGTCTGCTACTCTCCCTGCAGATGGCGTCTCTATCTTGGTACTAGTTTTCACCTGGAAGTACTTTTTTTACACTAAGCTGACCGCTAGAAATTCATCCTCTTCGGGGACAAAGCCATTCAACATTCAATCAAGCCATTCTATCAAGGAAAATTTTTTTTCTTTTTGTCATTGGAGATAAGAAGAGGATGCGGTTCACGCATAGCTGAGGGAAAACTTTTTTCTGTGAGAGATTAGAGGTAAACTGGTCACGTATACCTAGGAGGAGTTCGCCCTTAGGGTTTTAAATTCCGTTTTCACCAGGGACCCTACTTCTCCAAAGCCCTTGCACTTCAGTCTGGGTTTCTGAAGTTCCGTTAGTCAGAAAAAATTTTAAGTGGTCTCTCTTTCCTACTGCCATCCCCTTGTGTGGGGGGGCGGGGGAAGGCATCATAGAAAATATCAATAGCATCAGAAGTGATCAAAAATGAAATTTACTTCCCAGGTCGTGACGGAGAAGATCTTATGAATTTTGAATGCACAGATCATGGCAACTCCAATGGGATGGAGAAAGGACAGTAAAACATAGTCACACTCTAAATTACCTGGACTTCACAAAAAATTAGAGCAGTCACTTAAATCATGTAAGAGATATAGGCTGGGGCAGTGACTGAAGTTGTCATTTTTCACTGAAATTACTATCTGGCTGCATAATCAAGCTGGGCTTTAAAAATGAATTGGGGGGCATATGGAGAGTGAGCTGGAGAAGCAGGGAGACCGGGAGATCAATGGCCCAAGGTTTAAATATTAAGGCCTATATTTATACAGCTCCTCCAGCAGGAATGCTGCCAAAGGGAGGGAAGGAGTACGTGCTTAGGGCTGGCGCATTATGTTGGTTTCTACTTCTGGAACCGTACCAGGAGAAAATCTTGTTTGGTTTGGATTTCCAGGGAGATGGGAAGTTGGCTTCCTAAGATCTGAGGGTAAAGTGTACCAATGCCACTGTTTCACGGGGATGTTTATTTTTAACATAAAAGGAGAAAGCAGACACTTAACCTCTTTAATGCAGGCCCTCCTACTCAAGGGAAACCGATGAATCAGCCTGCGGTGGAAGGGAACAAGCCCAAGTCCATGCAATTTCTACCTGCCCTCTCTCTTTTCTCTGTGTGGAGGGCCAGAGAGAGTAGGCAAGTGCAACGAAAGCAGCACTGTGATTACTGGGCTATAATAAATGATTTCTTAGCCTGGAAAAGGGACAGGAGCCTCCCTCCTAGGTTCTTAATATCTGTGATGGCAATGGCTGGCTTGTTTCTGAATCCTACTAGCCTCCCTTCAGAGCACCCCGCTCTGAGTGACTCACAGAGCAGTGCTCAGGGTGGTCATGTGACGGGGAGGGCTGGTGCTGATGATGTTACCACGATGGCAGGGATGGCGGCCATGAGGCTCAGATGCTGTCAATGGAGTAGGGAAGGTACACTGCAGTGTTGGTGTCAGCAGGTACTGATAGGCTGTAGTGATGGCGTGGTATTGGATATGGTGGTAATGGCTATGCTGGGGATAATCGTGGGCAAAAGGGAGGTTCCAAGGCTTCTTATCTCACTTAGAAAGATTAGAAAGTCCTTACCATGGTCTAAAGAGCCCACGGGAGCTGGCCCTTATCTATGTCTCCAGCACAACCCCCACCACTTTCTCTTCATTCACTCCATTCCTCCTCACTATTCTGCAAACCATCCATGCATGCTCCTGAGAACTCCTCTAGACTCACTCCCTTCCTTCATTCAGGTCGCTTGCACACGGAGGCCCTCATGGGTCAACCCATCTAGAGACCACCCCTCCATCAATCTCTAGCCCCTTCCCTTCTTTTGTTTTACTTTCTAGCACTGGTCAGTTTCTGACATTTACTTGGTTTTATTTCTGTGCCCTCCCACTCGAATATGCAAGCTCCATCAGACGAGACTTCGTTTTACTTCACCCTCTACCCACAGATCCCAGCACAGTTCTTTGTTCCTGGTGGACATCGGCTAAGAATTTGTTAGATGAATGTGTGCATGGTGGTAGGTAGGGATGTTGGTGACGGTGCTGTGGGATGATATAGGGAAACGGCCACATCTCTACTGAAGCTCCTACTTGAGGTCCACATCCCCTAAACCAGGGGTCAATCAAATGGTGAGATGGGATTGTTTTAGGCTGACACAGCCCCACCTCCCACCCAGATAATTTTACTTCACTCTAGTTGGAGTCACCCTTAGATCTGAGGTGCCTAATCCCATACACCGCCCCATCTGAATGCAGCACTCTGGTCTTACCTCCCCGTCTTGGGAGACATTCCAGGTCTGACACTGCACTCTCCTGAGGATTGTGATGCAGCCTCTCATCTGGGCAGGCTGCCCACTACACATAGTACCCCCCAAACTGAAAACATCTGGGCCCATTTCTCTCCAGGGGAGACTCACATTCGCTTCAGTTTCTTGTACTGGGTGAAGGCTCCAGCAGGGATGGATTTGATGGAGTTCTGTTCCAGGCGTCTGAGAAACAGAGCAGAAAAGAGTCTATTAACCATCCACCCATCAACAAATGGTTGCCGGGGGCCTTGAGGACAGGATGGTCTCTTCCATCACATGGCATACATTCTTAGATGAGGGAGACTTGGTAAACACCGTCCGAAAGCCAGAGACTCGTGTTCTGGTGTGTGCAGCGGCCAGCTCAGGATCTGATACCCCTGGGAGAAAGCTAGAAAAGATGACTTCTCCTTGAGGATATCTGGTTCTTGCTTACGATAAGTTGTCTTTGGGAGGCAGTTGTCATCTTCAGAAAATGCTGTAGGAAGTAACCAGAATGCTGAAAAAGTCAAAGGGATAAAGAGAAGGAAAAGTAAAGAGAGATGGACAGATAGCAATGCCTATCTGTTCTGGAAGCATGTCACCATTCAGTTAAAACCTCCACCATCCAGCTGCTGGGGTGCAGTACAGGCAGAGACTGCATTTCTGAGCTTTTCTTTTTTTAATGGAGGTATAACTGACATATAACTTTAGTTTCAGGTGTACAACCTAATGATTCAGTATTTGTTTCTGGGTTTTTCAATTGGCTGTTCTAATATGATGAAGAAACAGCCTTCAAGTCTCTAGGCTCCCAGCCTGACGTACACCACACTGGCTCCCTGATATCCTGAGGGCCCCAGGAGCCCCGAATGGATCACTCCCCTGGGTTGCTGCTACAATCTGTAGCTTTATGGCCTTACGGACTTTGCTGAATTGCTCCCTCTCCTATTACTCTGGAAAGAACAAGAGATGCTGCAGGCCCAGGGCCCAGAGCTTCTTTGGAAGAGAAGGCGCATGGGGAGCGAGCAAGCCTTTTCATTCTTCATTCTTTCATCTATCAAATAACTTCCCGTCACCAAGAACAGGTGTGGTGGGAAACAGGCGTGAGTGGAAGGCGGGGCCCTCTATTAGAGGTGACGAATGATGGCCTGGTCCACATCTCCCGTCCCTCCGAGGTGTGGATCTTTTCATCACCTCCTCATTTGGCATGGATGATCCCCAAACCCTCTGCTGGGAAGATACAAAAAAGTGTGTGTGTGTGTGTGTGTGTGTGTGTGTGTGTGTGTGTGGTGTGTGTGTGTGGTGTGTGTGTGGTGTGTGTGTGTGGTGTGTGTGTGGTGTGTGTGTGTGGTGTGTGTGTGGTGTGTGTGTGTGGTGTGTGTGTGGTGTGTGTGTGTGGTGTGTGTGTGGTGTGTGTGTGTGGTGTGTGTGTGGTGTGTGTGTGTGGTGTGTGTGTGGTGTGTGTGTGTGGTGTGTGTGTGGTGTGTGTGTGTGGTGTGTGTGTGGTGTGTGTGTGTGGTGTGTGTGTGGTGTGTGTGTGTGGTGTGTGTGTGGTGTGTGTATATGTGTGTGTGGTGTGTGTGTGTGGTGTGTGTGTGTATGTGTGTGGTGTGTGTGTGGTGTGTGTGTGTGTGGTGTGTGTGTGGT